>NC_084732.1:44460283-44467783 GCF_033978785.1 Entelurus aequoreus | reverse complement strand
AGAACGTATACTCGAATATCACGATACAGTCATTTTCTATATCGCACAGAGACAAACCCTACTTTGCATATTCAGCTCCAAAAAGATAAGGTTGCGAATCCTCATTTGTCCAAAAATAATCGTAGTTGTTGTTTATTACCAAGTCTGCCATGATTAGAACACACTTGGGTTTGTTGCCGGAAGTAGGAACAGACATTTGTTGCCGGAAGTTGGAAGTGCGCTGCTATGGAAACGGAAAGAAATACCATAGTTAGACATTAGTTCCGGCAATGCATAAAATGAACAAAATATGGGAAATATTTACTGTTATGAACATGTCTGTTACTAAATTATATATACTTGCAGTGTGTATACAAAACGGTGATGGAGGGTTTTGAAGAGGTTTTAGAGGGATTTGAAGGCTACAACAGTGACTCCCATCAGCCGCATCTTCCAAGCATTTAAAAAAAATCATAAACCATAAACAAAAAAAAAAAGACGTGTGTTTTTGTCTCTCATAACGATTGTGAACGACAGGCAAAATTCCCAAAAACGTGCAGTCCCCCTTCATTTATGTTTTGTGGCTCTTGTTATGTGTTCTATTATCTACCAGCAGGCTTTATATCGACACTCGCTAAACATCACTCAGCATGTAAACTGTCTCCTGCCATTGATCCCTTTGAGGAAACTGAGTGAGGCCGTGCAGAGGCAACAGCTCCCCAAAGACATCAGTTTGTACAAAGACATTGACTGGTCGTCACAGCAGGTGCACATTAAACTTCATCTTGTGAAACTTTTTTTGTACATGCCAATAGGCTCCCACATGCTTGCACAAATGAGGAAAAAGTGAACAATTAACTCTCGTAGCTTCACTCTTATTAATCTGCGAGGCATTGGATATGCTTCAGATGAGCCTTTCAGGATATTAATGCTCCGTCGGCGCCAGTCTCCATCACGCTAATTAGTTTGGCTCTGACACAGAAGTGTGAAGGAATGTACTATAAATTAATAATAGCGAAGTTAAATAGCTTTTTGTCACAGCCAAGGGTCTATTAGGCTGCCTTCACCACCTGTACAGTGAGAGCTGACAGGACTTCAAATTACAGGTGATCATTTATACCATACCAAGCATGAGTGTATCACATATGTAACACAACAACTCTAACATGTTATCTCGTGAGTTTAATATTTTGTCAACCAGAAAATGGGGATATTGGAACTCAAGTGTTTGTATCATTGGTTGATTAAAGTTAAAGTTGTTTTAGTTGCACTCAGCCTCCAAAATGAAGGTCATGCATACAGTAACACACAATTACAACATTATTACAATCCTTAATAGCAAAATACTTTGAGTGGATGGAATACTGTAAACATATATTTTTGTCACTTCTTAAAATCAGTAGGTACAAATTACCATATGTCTTATAGTTAGCCAGATTTGTCTATGGTAGTGTACAATAATAATTACGGATGCACTGCAAACCTGCATTTCCAAAATAATGAAATACCCTATTTTCCGGACGATAAGCCACACCTACTAAATTTTAGGGGAAACATTTTTTTGTTTTCATATATTAGTTGCACCGGACTATAAGCCACAGATATATACCGGTACAATGTAAAATTAGATATTTACATAGAAAAAAATTGTAAATATTTATTTACATACCTTAATTGTTTGTAAACGGTGCTTGTAACACGGCAGTAAAACAGCTGATCAAACAAAACAGAAAAGTCATTGATGTCTTTATTAATCCTTTATATTATCAACAAGATTCTCTCCTTTTTATTAAGGTTCAAGATGTTTATCAAGATTCTTCAGTTCCTTGTACTTTGTAAACATTTTACATTCGAACAGTTTCTTAAAGTGGCTCATTTCACTACATTGTTTGATTTCTTTGCTTAATCTATTCCTCAATTAAGATGTTAGCAAATACAAATCCATAGTTTAGTTGGACCTTTGTATAAACCGCAGGGTTAAAAGCTTGGGTAAAAAGTAGCGGTGTATAGTCTGAACGTTTTTGTACTGTAGTTTGGGTATCATAAACTTAAAGGTTTAAATATAAGTTCTACTAACTTAAATATGTTGAGTTTGTGTAAAAGATGTGCTTTTTTAAAGTACATTCAACTACAGTACCTCTTAACGTCCAATAGCTGTCTTGTTCTTAGTGTGAGAATTTACAATTGGATCATATAACACTGTGGATAATTATAAACATAAATATGAAGGAAAATAATCATGAAGTGTATGCTTATTCTAACAAGTGTGTAGTTAGCATGCACTAATTATTTTACTGTATTCCTTTAGTAGCAAAGTACAATATTGTAATTTAAAAGAAATACATTTTCAAGTGAAAATACAGGTATAGATTTTAAAAACACAAAAAAAAAAAAAAAAAAAAAAAAAATATTACAGTAACAACAGTACATTTAATTCAATACTTCCCACATCTGGTCATTAAGTTATATAACAAGTTCTCTTTTTTCACTGTGAGTGCTTTTTGACTTTTAAATGAAACCCCCTAGTAGTGTGCAAACTAGCGTAAGCTTTTGAAACATTTTTGAGGACAATACAAAAAAATAATAATAATAATAAAAACAATTAAAAAAATATATATATATATATATATATATTATGTATGTATGTATGTATTGCAGTTCACCATCGTAGTGCCAACGTCTCCCACAGCGTAAAAAGTAGGTTGTGTTTCAGATTATTATTAATAATAAAATTATATATATATATATATATATATATATATATATATATATATATATATATATATATATATATATATATATATATATATATATACATAGGGAAAACCTGCAAAACAGGCTTGTAGTGATGATATAGCCACTGTGTTTTTTCTGACCTAACGTGTGTATATATATATATATATATATATATATATATACTGTATATATATACACTGTATTAATACTGCATATGGTAATATGGTATATTATTACAGAGGTTCTAATTAATTATGGCCTCAGTGTAAATACTGTTTGATTTTATTCATTCAAGACACCTTTTCTATCTGTGCAGGCTCAGCTTCTATTTAAGTGGATGCATCATTTTAAAAACATCACCAGCAATATGTTGAGGTAAGTCTTTCGTCTTACGTAAGGTTTTCAACTAAAACGGAACCATCCACTTTGCCCTGTATTACTGTGACACTCAAAATAATTTGTTAAATGGAATATGAATATACAGTAAAACAGGGTGCTTGATATGAAATGTTGGTAAACTTGTGGGTGAAAACAATCGGGTCAACAAAGTGCCCCTGATTTATATTCCAAAGTGTTGTTAATAGTGAGAGCTGTTTTTGAAATTCGGTTGTCTTACAACCACAATAAAGAAATTTAAAAAAAATAACTGTACACCTTTCTGACATTGTCAAAGTAAAATATCATAATTTTGAAGGCGACCAATGATAATTTTAATTTGCATTTAAAAACACTTCCTTATGGTCTATATAATATATCTATTGGATATGCTTTGGTGTAAAGTTTGAGTAAATTTTGCTCCACAGTCCTTCTTCTAACCTCTTTTTTGAGTCTCCCTGCAAGATGTTTATTTGTGGTGACGTTCCCAGATTGCAAATGAAACAATGCCCCACCGTCTTCAAAAGTATCCGTTTTTATCTTTTTGAAAATGTACACTGTTTAAATAAATATCTTAAAGTCCTCGCCACTATTTTCTTCCCAGACAATGATGAAAATGAATTTCATAAACGTTATTTTGATTCTCCCGGGTCAAAACATTAGGTACACCTGCACACGCTCTTATCGATTCTTATGCATAAAACAGCTGCTTTTAGTAGAAATTATGTCTTTGCATGTCGCACGATGGTGTTATTATGCTCATGCCAAGATTAGATGAAAATGAATAACATTTGATCCTACTTTTTTTTGTATTTCCTCCCCCTCAGCTTTAGGTTGCTTCAGTTTTACTTGTTGTCTAAAAAAGTACGTCCACCTCGCTGTGACGTCACAATGTAACAGACTGCAAAACTCCTCAAACAGAGACTATGTTTACACTGCAGGCCAAAGTGTCCCAAATCGGATTTTTTTCAGCTGACTGTTTACTCTGCAATTAAAATGTGATTTTTATCAGGTTCCAGTGGAAACGCGCACAGGCCCCAATGTGGCTTCGACGTCACTTGCATGCGCACTTCGATAAAGTGAAAACAAAGGAAGTTGACCGGGAGGAAGTCGCTACTACTACACAAATAAAATAAAAGTCAAAACAACTTAAAAATTAGTAATTTTTACGTAAAAGTAAATTCAAGTAATATAATGTATGAATGTATGTATGTAGTGTAATATATTTGGGAGGGTTGTAATCTTTTTTATGGCTGTTAAGCAGTGTTGAGTTAGTTACTGAAAACCAGTAACTAGTTACAATTACTAGTTGCTTAATTTGAAAAGTAACTCAGTTACTAACTCAGTTACTTACATCAAAAAGTAATGCGTTACTGTGAAAAGTAATTATTTAGTTACTTCTTTTTTTCTTCTTTTTTTTTTAAAATCTCCCATTAATGCCCTTTTAGCCTTCATTACAATACTGTTATTGCACTGGAGAATAATACAATCTGTTGATCAACTTGACATGCATTTTTATTTTCCTTTTAACATAATTAATGAAAAACAGTGCAACATAAAAAGGCATTTCTCCTTTCTTTAAACTTGGACCAATGACCATTAATAAAAAACAACTGAAAGTGCAACATAAGAAGGCACATCATCTTCCTTAAAACATAGGTAGTGAAATACAGCCTGACATCTGGAGTGATGCTGCTGTCTTCCACACTTGGAGCCATGGAATGTAGAATCCTTGTTTTCAGTGGCAGGATCATTGACACAGATTGTGAAGTTTCAGTGCTCAGTGGAGATGTAACACTTTTGAGGGGTTGAAGCACCTGGAGGACCTCCTCTGCCACTCTCACATCATCATCAGACAGGTTGATGGTGTCTTTGACATTTTTCTTCAGGGTGTTGTGGGTCAATGCAGAGTATATAGCTGCCTGCTGCTCCAACATATCATAAGTGGAGTTCCACCTCGTTGGGACATCATGTATGAGCTTTATGAGTAGGCAGCTTTAGCCTTTCTTGCTTTGTCTTAAGCACATGAGCAGCTGTTGTGCTAGGAAACCTCCTTCCTGATCCATCCTATTGACTGAGATGTGATGCCAAATTCACTACTTGCACTACCTGTGGTCCCAGTCCTGCCTCATTCACTGCAATTATTAGATTTTTGGCATTATCACTTGTGACTGGGATATCTTTATCTTCATTCCTCCACTGCTTGTGTCAGTACCTGCGCAAGGTGACTCTCGTAGAGGGGGCGTGTCTTCTCATCTGCCAGTCTGCTGCGATGAAGTGAGCGCTTATCGTCACATAGTTCCCCAGGACGTCCACCAGTCTGTCGTGAGCGCAACAGGTGATGCTCGGGATAGTTCATCCACAACTTTTTTCTTCTCCTGCTCATAAAGATCTGGCACAATCCTATCGCTGAAGTGGGTGCGCGACGGGATGTCGTAACGTGGCTCAAACACGTTCAGCATGTGTTTAAAACCCTCGTTTTGCACAACGGAGTCTGCACCTATAAACACACCGATTAAATTGCGCGGGGCATTCAAGCTCCTCCGTTACTCCGCTCGCCATGACCACACTGTGTGTGGACTGAACGTGCATGCGAACAACCTTTTTGTTTTGTTTTATATATCAAACTGTGGACCACGTGTGTGCCTCCCCTTCCCACAGGCACACCCAGACACACACACACACGACTCTTTTCTTCTCTCCACCTTGTGACGGAGGAAGATTTAGAAGAACGACACCGCGCAGCGCATCTGTTTCTAGCCGATACTACATAAAAAATAACGCAGTAACGCATCATGTAGTAACGGTAACTGAGTTACTGAATATAAAAAAATAACACGTTAGATTACTAGTTACCGCCGAAACTAACGGCGTTACAGTAACGTGTTACTTTGTAACGCGTTACTTTGTAACGCGTTACTTTGTAACGCGTTAGTCCCAACACTGCTGTTAAGTAGAGGAGACACGGACATCAGTGAGGATCTACGTGAGCTTTGTTTTTCAACTCACATGTAAGCAAATGCACCACAGCATCAATTTCGGTCTATAAACAATCGCTATTTCTTTGAAATCAAAATACATATTCATATATTACTTATAGTCTATTATTTGTGCAATATTGACAAAGTGATGCACCGAAAATTCGGTCGTCTTAAGTAGAAACTGAAACCGGTTGTTGTGATGAAATAACCATTTCCGCTGCTGACAGCACAAATGATTCTAGCTCGCCCAAAGCTGACAAAAAAATCTGATTCAGGTCACATACAGGTGGGATTGCATTTACACTACACTCACATTTGAAAATATCAGATTCCAATCGGATTCAGGACTTTCTCCTGATTTGGCCTGACTCTGATGCCAAAAGATCAGATTTGAAGCACTTTGGAGCGTTTAGACTGGCAAAAAAAACCCTCATCTGTGTCACTTGAGGGCAAAAAAATCAGACTTAGTGTGTAGTGTAAACGGGGCCAGAGACATCCAAAACTGCGTGCCAGCGCAAGTCAGAGTGCATTAACCTTATTATTTGAGGCTTTGGCATTGCTTAACATATATCCAACATTGTAACAAGATTTATAAGTCAAAAAGATTAAAGTCATCATTTGGTCTCCATTGAAGACAAACTTTTTTATGCAGCTCTTGTACTTGATATTATTGGATTGTGCAAGTGTGCCTGGTAAGAGTAGACTTTGTTTTTCAGCAATCCGCAGCATGGGCCCCTCTGGCTAACTTGGGGCCCAAAGCAGAATTTTATTTTGAGCCCCCCCTTTCCAATTTTTATTTCTCCCTTTTTTATTTAAGGAATTATTTTTATACTTTTTTAATCAAGCGTGAATTTAATTGGATGCATGTGTTGCACTAAAATAAATTCATAATAAAGGAATTGTTCAATAAAAATTTTTTTAGTACAAAATTATAAACATTTTTTAAAATTACACTTCTACAATTGGGATTAAAACCCACTGCGTCCACTTACAAGTCCAGCACCAACAATGTGCACCACAGGGCACAGTAAGAGGCAAAAAGGGGCTAGGAATATCTTTACTTTAAAATAGTATATGAAGTGCCCTGTCATTCATTAATTGACATTTCACATGTGCTTCTTCATGCAATTGCAGTGTCCTACGCACAGTGCATCTGTGCAGAGCGAGGGGCAGTTATAAAATAATGACTTCTGTGCTTGTAGAGAGCTGGGCTATGTTGGAGGCGGAATGACATGTGACTTTCTGAGACTTAGGAGCAATGACAGTGATTTTGCAGCGCTGCTCCACTTTGTTACTATGCTGCCAGGACACCTTAGACCTGCTCTGGTGAGGGGCAAAGTGCTGACTCATTATTGTTCACTCGATGGAAAGCCTGTTAGATTGTCAAAAGTATCTTTAGTGCTAACTTCTTTCTGTTATGTGTTAAGCG
>NC_084732.1:44285283-44455283 GCF_033978785.1 Entelurus aequoreus | reverse complement strand
TTGGACTGTGTCTAAAATGCCATAAAAAGTGGTATATTTCTCCTGAATGTTTGAAAACATATCAATCAATCAATCATATACTTTATTAGTCCCCGAGGGGAAATTCAGATTTTCAGCACATAGCAAACATCACAGGGAGGTGCATGATTAAATGAATGTGCAGTAAATGATGGAGTGTCTCTGTGGTGATGCCCTGTATAGTATATGCAAAATTTAAATAAGACGGTCTGCACCACCTTTGAATTGTACACACAGTTTTAGTAGATCACACGCAACATGCCAGAGGTGGGACCAAGTCATTGCTTTGCAAGTCACAAGTAAGTCTCAAGTCTTTGCCCTCAAGTCTCGAGTCAAGTCCCGAGTCAAGACAGGCAAGTCCCGAGTCAAGTCCAAAGTCAAGACTGGAAAGTCTCAAGTCAAGTCACAAGTCCTGCATTTTGAGTTTCGAGTCATTTCAAGTCCTTTTAACCACAGACTAATATTTTTACACAGATTGTGTATGCTTTTAAACCGCTGTATTTATTTATTAAAACAAGTGCATTTGAAATAGCAGGAAAAAAAATAGTACTGACATTGCAATTCATAATAGCACTATTAACCAGTCATTTTAATAGTTTAAACAATTTTAAACATTTAACTCATTCCTTTACAGAATAAACACATTTGCAAAAACAAGTGCAACTGTACTTATTTGTACAAAAGTGTTAACATTGTATTTCCATGGCATATTGCATTGTAACTAGTTCCACAGCAGTTTCTATTCTGTTCTTACCTTATCTCATTGATCTCATCTCATACTGTATGTGTGTTTATGTGTGCGTACACATGAAAAACATAACAAATACATGAACATAACAATGAACAGAGTTGTACTTTTTAGATGTCAGGGCCCTATGCAATATGTACACATATTCTTAATATAGTATACATTTTAACTGACCTTTATTTGACTACGTTTGTCTTTTTGTAGGTGGCTAAAATATGCTGTGCTGCTGACCGCCGTCTAACGTTATGTTACTGTGTGTGATACATTGACTAACGTAACGTTATGTGTAGGGACCTCATGCAACCCTGCTTAAAAAAATCACTTGACAAAAAGTATGAATAAGGTGGCAAACTGCAGTGGACGCAACATATTCCTGTGTTTGAAATTATGTTATAACCACAGACATCTTGTAAGTACACGCAGTATTGGTTGCTGTGACGCGAGCAAATTGCATCTTGAAGTAGTGATGAGGAGCCGGCGAGCAGCCTAAACTGACAGTTGACAGGTAGAAAACAAAGATGCCGGGCTGGTGTTCAGCGTTTTCCTGCTCAAATGAGCGGACTGTTGAAAATAGGATTCGGGGGATTACTTTTCACAAGTAAGATTTAACATTAATGTACTATTGGTTGTATTTTATGAAAATAACATTACCACAGAGTTGAGAAGGAGCAAAGATCTTCAATATTTGTGTGTGAAAATCACAAATAAATCTTCTGGGGGAGGATGACACCCCTACAGGGGTTTGGTTTACAAACTTTCAGCCCCACCTAAAACAAAATTCACCAGCCGCCACTGATTATGATGCATTCTCATTTTAGGCAAAATATAAGACAATACTTTCTTAACAGTATAATTGTAACCAGGAATAAGTCTTCAAGTAACAATATTCAAATACTAACATTGTTGGGTAAGACAGCATTTGGTTTTATTCTGAATCCAGTGAAACAGATTGGTGGTTTTAGCTGATATAAAGAGTTTCAGGTGTTTATATATGTTTAAGTATTTGGCAGACGCTTTTATCCAAAGCGACATACATAAAAAATACATATATAACAATCACTGTAAACATTATCATTTAAGGGAAGAATGTAATACAAAATATCAATACAAAGTGTCAAGACAGAATAAACTCTCTGCTGCTGCAGCAACAGAGATACAGTCTATAAGATATATAGATATCTAATGTATTCATACATTGTTTATGTAGGATATACGCATGTATATATAACGTAATCATATTGTTTCTTCAACTTAAAAATAGCTGACCGTTTTTTTCCCCCTTCTCTGGGTTTATATTCCCAGTTTTGATCTCGGACGTCTGGTCACTTATAGCATATAAGAATATTATATTACTGTTAAGCAAACTATGAATAATAAAACATGTGTCCGTTATCATAGCTACACGTATGACAAAAAAGCGCGTGAAAATCAGTGGTATTCAGTGAGGTAAGATGAATTAAATTTGCTGACAGTTCATTGCTCCTGCCAAATGAATTGCACTGAGTGGAGCGTATCACCACTCCAAGATGGCGGCCCCGCGTCTCGTCTGCGCCAGTAGGCAGTAGCGCTCGATGCTGCGTCTACTTATAAGATGTCTATGGTTATGACGTTAGCAGTGAGTTTACAGCCTCACTGATTTAACTACACAGCAAATAAAAGTCATGTTACTTAGCCAATAAACGTTAGCTTACATTCAAAACTTACCCTTCTTTGTGCAACTTCAAATGTCGAACGAAGTTGGAAGTTGTTGCGTCTCCGTCTGTAATATTCGAACTGCGTGATTTGCATACGGCAATTCGTTTTTTGTAGACCAAGTCGTAGTTTTTATACCCGAACGAAACCAACTTTGGTATAAATCTTTCTCACTGGCGCGTTGTTTGACAACTCTTGTTCATTGGTTGTCCTGCAATTTGATTGGCTGAATGCTGTGTGATGAAAACAATGTAGATCTAATTTGATTGGCTGTTGTACTGAGAGCACACACGCTGACACGCAGCACACACGCTGATAGACAGACACGTACAAAATGAAAGCAACGGAGCGCTCCCAAATAACTTTTTAAGCTTTAGGTTTTGGGGAAAGTAGCAAGTCATGTCAAGTCAAAAGGCTCAAGTCCAAGTGAAGTCACAAGTCATTGATGTTAAAGTCTAAGTCGAGTTGCAAGTCTCTTTACATTTTGTCAAGTCGAGTCTAAAGTCATCAAATTCATGACTCGAGTCTGACTCGAGTCCAAGTCATGTGACTCGAGTCCACACCTCTGCAACATGCCCACTGATAGTACACACAGTTTTGTACGCTGTTTGGTGTGTGGTATTAGGAGATCAGTAAATCAGGCCCAAAGAGCATAAGGGTCACACTGAAAACTACTATGCATATTTAAATTACTTAAATGTGTGTAACTATGATTAGAATTAAATACAAAGACAATTAATATTACTTTAATTTATTTATTACATTTTTTTCACATTTGGCCCTCAATAGTTTTCAGTGTGACCCTAATTCTCTTTATGTAATCTGTAGTGTGTAGTGTATCTGTGAGAAGTGACATGTTTGTTTTCTAGGGATCCATCCAAGTGGAAAGTGGGAGATGTTGAACACTTGGGAAGGCTGCTGTTTTCTTTGTCCACAAAGCAGATTAACTCCATCCCGGTGGTGAGCACCCGACACCACCGATCAAATGAAATAACACCAGATGCGCCGTCTTAAATGAGACTGTAACATATGTTACTCTTGTTTAGACAGTGTTGAATGAAGACACAGTGGAACAGGTCCTTGTGGGCCAGGAACGCTGGCAGGACAGTGTGGTGAGTGGAGTCTGCTTGCAGCGCTGCATGGACCAACATCACCAAAGAGAGACGACACAGAGTCTCATGCGAGGGATCGTAAAAGCACAAGGCAGGGATGCAAAAAGTTCTGCATTTTCATGTACTTTTAGGGCAGGGTTTCTAAAAAAAATTTGGTTTCTTTGTTTCGTGTTGTACATTTAACCACTTTATCAAGGAAAAAACATCAACAAACAGGAATCAGGCTCACTGTGGGCTTGTAAACAATAACTACACATTGTTGAAGTCACAAGAAATAGATTTTCTGACAATCGGCAGTCAGGGACCTAATATGAATTTTCCAAAATAGGTCTTCACCCTCAGTTCGGGAAACCCTGCCATAAATTGCTAAGAAATTGTTTAATGAAATGTCAACTTTTTTGAGAGGTTTTAAAGGGGGAACTGCACTTTTTTTTTTTAAATGTTTGCCCATCGTTTGTGAGGCAAGAACAGAACACACGTCTGTGCGTTCTAAATATTGAAACTGCTCATAAGACTCAGCTGACAATGCAGATAATGAGAATACGACCTATTCTGCCTATAAAGCCCTCTAGAGCAGCTCAAGCTAGCCAGTAGGTAATAGCTGGCTACTTGCTAGTGGTGGAAGTGTGAGTGAGGCTATATGTCACGACGCCAGAAAAGTAGTTCCTCTGTGTTAGCTCCCCCCCTTTAATATGCTGGTCACAGCATGTAAATGGGGTATCGCTGGCATTTTTTGGATGTTTTAGACAGCTTAACAGGCGGAATAGATGAATCCCAATACCTGCATTGTTAGCCGCCTCATACTAGTAGTTTTTCACTATTTAGAATGCACAGAAAAGGGAAAGGCATGTGTTCTTGTCTCACATAAGGATTGTTGAAGTTGGGCAACATTCCAAAAAAAAGTTCCCCTGTAATTAGTGTTGTTTGTACATCTTGGCGTATAGTCCCACGCTGTGCAGACATCAAAGGTACATTCCCCTCAGCGTGGACATCATCTCAGCTGAGGCGCATGTCACAAATGGATATGAGAGACTGTGTCCATGTCTTTGGTCAGGACGCGTCACTAAGCTCTGAGCAGCGCAAGGCACTGTGGGTCAAACTTAGGCAGGTCAGTAATGCTGCACACTCACATGATTTTAATTTGCTTATTGTTAAACGTGTTACATGTTTAAATCAGCTCTAAGGTGGGGTCGGGTAACAGAAGGGGGCTTATTAATAATATATTTGTATCCTGGCTAATTAAAGTCAAATTTCATTTGGCTGAAAACTAGAAATGACACAAGAATGTGGCAAAAGACCCTGTACACCACTTCTCCCCAGTGTTGGCGTCACTCATGCAGCCCTATAACATTACGCTATCAACACCATACTTGACTGCAGGCAAGACATAGTTATCTTGTTCCTTATTTTTGGGTTGCTCTTCAGACATTTATGGCTGACAATGTTGCATCATTTTCAGTGGATAGTGAATCTATTTTGCTGTGTAAAATCTACACTGACTTCTCTAAAGCATATCCACATTTTCCAATAAGATATTGCCTGTTGAGCAACTGTTAACTGTAATACAATTTTATGGCTAAAATGGAGATGTGCTAAATTTTGTAGAATACTGTATATAAATACAGTAAACCCTCGTTTATCGCTGGTAATTGATTCTCGGCCTGACCGTATTGAATTCATTTCCGCAAAGTACGAATCATTACTTAAAAACCAAATATTATATAATGTCACGACTTTCTAAATATAAAGTAGGTTTTAACATTATGAGAACCCTAGATATGAAATAACGGCCCCATTGTCATTTATACTCTCTTTTAATATGTTTAATACAATTAAGTAATGCTGCCTGAGGCTTAGCCAATCAGTGGCCCGGATACTGAGCGGCACGCTCCGATTGGTTTGGTCTCATCTAATGGCCAATGCTGCTGTAGTAATGATATTTTTTGTTCATTTAGCCTTGTTTCAGCCTGAAAACGCTTCATTTAGGCCAAAAATACATACAATATGCTTTTAAATAACAACTAAAAAATTCACGCGAGAGTAAAGAGACAAACTTTGAATGTGGTTAATTAATTGATTAGATAATTAACAACTCTCAATTCAATTCGATTATGTTTCTTGGGTTGACGAATTAATTTAGAAACAATTATTGATTACAACCGATTCTCACATTTTACCGTATTATGTGGTATATAAAATATAATATGAACCTGTTTAAAAAAAGCGCGAAAAATGGCTTACTTATTTTAAAAAAATGTATTCTTGAAAATTATGAACCAATTCAAAATCATCCATCCATCCATCCAAAATCAAAATCAAAATCATAATACATAATAATCGTGATTCGGATGTAAATTCATTTTACTGGCACCTCTATAAGATATAGTGATTATTTTTTTATTTTTTTTAAATACTCAACTTTAAAAATAAAATTATTTTAGTTTTAAATTAACACCTCCCTGGTTGTATCAATCTAAACCAAACTAAACTCTACACACAGCACAGTGTTCCTAATGATGTGTCCAGTAAATGTAGCAGTCCATTAGGTCTCTGTGACCTGAGAGCCAGAAACAGATGGTGGTGTTGCCTAAAGCTGTGTGAAGTTTAATTACCAACATCTGTCTGCGACTGAAATGTTGCTGTTCTCTGACCACTGCAGGAGTTCAGTCCAGTGAGTGAGCTCAGAGCAGATGAAGTTCTGGCTCTTGGCTCTCTGGCGACTGAGATGACAGTCAGAGAATTGCATGACATCTCTTTGACCGATGACAGTTTTTGGGCCCATTTGGGGACTCTGACACGGTGGAGCCCCAGGAAGGTAAACTGAATGTGTACTTGAAGTTAATGCACATTGACTCATACAGAGGCAAATGTGTGTGTTACTGTCTGGCTTTTTCAGATGAGAGCTGTCATTTCGGGAATGATGCGCAAGCGCAACCTGAAGATTGAGCAGTTATCTGGCGTTGATCTGGCGACATTTGGCCATCTAATCTGTGGGTTTTATCCCTCAGAAATGACAAGACTGGACCCTTACAACCTCAGGTCAGCCAATTAATCACTGCATGATTGTCAACGTACGCACTGACAAATTTAGAACGACACTAAGCAGTGTGAAGGCTTCAGCCAAGGTGGATAGAATGTGGCCTGGATATTAACACCATGAGCCTGATTTACTCAATCAATCAAAGTTTACTTATATAGCCCTAAATCATGAGTGTCTCAAAGGGCTGCACAAGCCACAACAACATCCTAGGCTCAGATCCCACATCAGGGCAAGAAACAACTCAACCCAATGGGATGACAATGAGAAACCTTGGAAGGGACCGCAGATGTTTGTATGTATGTATGTACCGTATTTTTCGAATTATAAATCGCAGTTTTTTTCATAGTTTGGCCGGGGGTGCGACATATACTCCGGAGCTACTTAAGTGTGAAATTATTAACACATTACCATAAAATATCAAATAATATTATTTATCTCATTCACATAAGAGCGTCAGCAATCGTCACAAACACGTCAACCAATAAGAATTCGGCGGGGGTGGGTCATGGCAGAAGTGCATTGTGCGTCATGGCAGAAGTGCATTGTGCGTCATGGCAGAAGTGCATTGTGGGTCATGGGATGCTAACTGCTACTGCTACACAGCACACTGCTACACCATTGGCGGTAACTTATAAAAACTGAGAAGGTCTGAACAAAAATGGCACTGAAAAGGAAATCATATACTGCAGATTACAAGCTGGACGTAGTGAAATATGCAGCAGAAAGAAAGGACGCTAGCGACGCATACCAGGAGCGACAACAAGGAAGAAGATTTCATCGGATTTAGCGATCAGGAGTGACAGATTGTTTGGTAATCGTATAGCATGTTCTATATGTTATAGTTATTTGAATGACTCTTACCATAATATGTTACGTTAACATACCAGGCACGTTCTCAGTTGGTTATTTATGCGTCATATAACGTACACTTATTCAGCCTGTTGTTCACTATTCTTTATTTATTTTAAATTGCCTTTCAAATGTCTATTCTTGGTGTTGGATTTTATCAAATAAAGTTCCCCCAAAAATGCGACTTATACTCGAGTGCGACGTATATATGTTTTTTTCCTTCTTTATTATGCATTTCCGGCCGGTGCGATTTATACTCCGGAGCGATTTATAATCCAAAAAATACGGTATATATATATATATATATATATATATATATATATATATATATATATATATATATATATATATATGTGTATATATATATATATATATATATATATATATATATGTATATATATATATATATATATATATATATATATATATATATATATACAAACCCCGTTTCCATATGAGGTGGGAAATTGTGTTAGATGTTAATATAAACGGAATACAATGATTTGCAAATCATTTTCAACCCATATTCAGTTGAATATGCTTACAAGACAACATGTTTGATGTTCAAACTGATAAACATTTTTTTTCTTGCAAATAATCATTAACTTTAGAATTTGATACCAGCAACACGTGACAAAGAAGTTGGGAAAGGTGGCAATAAATACTGATAAAGTTGAGGAATGCTCATCAAACACGTATTTGGAACATCCCACAGGTGAACAGGCAAATTGGGAACAGGTGGGTGCCATGATTGGGTATAAAAGTAGATTCCATGAAATGCTCAGTCATTCACAAACAAGGATGGGGTGAGGGTCACCACTTTGTCAACAAATGCGTGAGCAAATTGTTGAACAGTTTAAGAAAAACCTTTCTCAACCAGCTATTGCAAGGAATTTAGGGATTTCACCATCTACGGTCCGTAATATCATCAAAGGGTTCAGAGAATCTGGAGAAATCACTGCACTTAAGCAGCTAAGCCCGTGACCTTCGATCCCTCAGGCTGTACTGCATCAACAAGTGACATCAGTGTGTAAAGGATATCACCACATGGGCTCAGGAACACTTCAGAAACCCACTGTCAGTAACTACAGTTGGTCGCTACATCTGTAAGTACAAGTTAAAACTCTCCTATGCAAGGCGAAAACTGTTTATCAACAACACCCAGAAACGCTGTCGGCTTCGCTGGGCCTGAGCTCATCTAAGATGGACTGATACAAAGTGGAAAAGTGTTCTGTGGTCTGACGAGTCCACATTTCAAATTGTTTTTGGAAACTGTGGACGTCGTGTCCTCCGGACCAAAGAGGAAAAGAACCATCCGGATTGTTATAGGCGCAAAGTTGAAAAGCCAGCATCTGTGATGGTATGGGGGTGTATTAGTGCCCAAGGCATGGGTAACTTACACATCTGTGAAGGCGCCATTAATGCTGAAAGGTACATACAGGTTTTGGAGCAACATATGTTGCCATCCAAGCAATGTTACCATGGACGCCCCTGCTTATTTCAGCAAGACAATGCCAAGCCACGTGTTACATCAACGTGGCTTCATAGTAAAAGAGTGCGGGTACTAGACTGGCCTGCCTGTAGTCCAGACCTGTCTCCCATTGATATATTGGTATGTATATATATAATGTATGTATGTATATGTATATATATATATTTATATATATATATATATATATATATATATATATATATATATATATATATATATATATATATATATATATATATATATACACTCACATACATACATTATATATGTGTATATGTATATATATATATATGTGTGTGAGTGCTCGCGCACAGGGTGCGTGTGATGCGTCAGTGCGTTAGATTTGTGGCAGAAGTGCTTGTAGATAGTGCATGCTGCATGCTGCCCCTGCTTGCTACTCTCTGCTTACAGCTATCGCCGCCAGCTAGCCCCTGGGTGGGTGAAAAGAGGAGCCGAGTGCGTAAGCCTCCTCGTGCTGGTACAAAGCCTCTCCGCCACCAAGACCCCCGTGGTGCCTCCTCTTGGCCACACACGGTAAACTGCGTCTTTGCGGACACAGGCTAAACTGTAGGGGATCTCGGAGCAGCAGTGGGCCCCAGAGGCGAGGCGTGCAGGCCCACCAGTGTGTGGACACGCCCTGGCGTCCGCCAACCACTGCCCCATCTATGGGTTAAATAGATATAAGACCTCAACGGTGGAAGTGGCGGAGGATGACACTGCATGTCACAACGGCACTGAAGACGGATGAAGGCTGCAACAGAGGGTGGTCTCCAGTCGTCATGGATCCATGCCACTGGATCAAGGCCCCTCTCTGCCAAGGACCGTGTGGTGGCTGCAGGCGCATCAGTCTCCCCACGCTAAAAGACGTCACGCGCAGGCGTCCTCCCGAATGGGAAGCCATCCATTTTACATCCCGGATACTTCAAAGTCCTTTGGCGACCGGAAAGTGGTAACGGGGGCAGGACAGTGAAGTCTGGTAGTCCCTAGCCACAACCTGGCACACAGGCGGTGGGTGTTAGATTCAGTCATTAAGCTCATGGACTGAGGCAGAAGAGCTTCTCGGCAGCTGCACCCATGACTGAGCAGCCCTATTCAGGATCCACTCTGCTCACCCCAGTAGGGGAGGGGGTTAGAAAAGGTACCCTAAAAATAGCCTGCCTCGCAACATCCTGTCTGGAATACCGCATACAGAGGGATCACCACCACGCGGTCAGAAACAAAGAGAACAAAGAAAACACAAACTACACATTGGAGCCTGGAACGTGCGAACCCTCACGGACAACCAAACCAGCGATCGACCTGAAAAGCGAACTGCCATCATCTCCAGAGAGCTAAGGAAGTTCCACATCGACATCGCAGCACTCTCCGAGACCCGACTGCCCGACGAAGGGCAGATGAAGGAAGAAAAAGGCGGATATACTTTCTTTTGGAAAGGAAAGCCTGCAAATGAGCCACGAATCCACGGTGTGGGTTTTGCTATTAAGAACTGCCTCATCAACCACCTCCATGAACTCCCTGTGGGCATCAACGAGCGCCTAATGACCTTACGCCTTATGCTTGCTAGCAGTCATATGGCCACGGTCGTTAGTGCATATGCACCAACCATTGATGCACAGGATGAAGTTAAGGAAGCCTTTTATGCTGACCTGGACAAAGTTCTATCTGAAGTCCCCAAGGAGGACAAGTTAATCCTGCTCGGAGACTTCAACGCCAGAGTGGGACGAAACCACCACCTATGGAGGGGTACGCTGGGGAGAGAAGGGGTCGGAAATACAAACTCAAATGGCACACTACTACTAACTAAGTGCTCGGAGCACAACCTGGTCATCACCAACACACTTTTCCGTCAGAAAACCAAGTTCAAAACATCATGGATGCACCCTCGCTCCAAACTGTGGCATCTCATTGACTACGTCATTGTCCGCTCTAAAGACCGTCGCGACGTCCTAAACACCAGAGCAATGACCAGTGCAGACAACTGCTGGACCGACCACCGCCTCATTCGCTCCATCATGTCCATCCGCTTAATGCGGAAAAGACGGATGCAGAAAAGACAGTGCAGGCCAAGAATTAACATCGAGCTGTTGAGTGATACCACCTGCCAACAACAGCTGCAGGAGGCCTTTAGCGCAGCGTTGCCCAAACAGTACCCAGAGGATACGGAAACACACTGGAGCACACTTTCGACTGCCATAATGAAATCCTGCAAAAATATCCTTGGTCTCAAAAAGCGGAGACATCAAGACTGGTTTGATGAGAACGACACTGAGATCCAGCAAATAATTGACAACAAGCGGCAAGCTTTCATCACTTGGCAAAACAACATCCACTGCAAAGTGAAAAGAGTAGCCCACGCCAAAGCGAAGGCAGCTGTCCAAACACAGGTTAGGAAACTGAAGAACCAGTGGTGGAAAAAGAAGGCTCTGGAGATCGAGCAGCTTGCTGACTCTGGAGACACGAGAGGCTTCTTCGATGCCACAAGAGTGGTGTATGGTCCCAGCCACCACTGCCTAACCCCCCTTCGCTCAAAGGATGGTCTGCTGCTGCTGAAGGACAAGGACGCAATTTCAAACAGGTGGAAAGAACACTATGAGGACCTCTTAAACAGGGACACTATACCTGAGATGGAGGCTCTTGATCAACTCCCACAACAACCCACAGATGAAAGCATGGGAGAACCACTTACCTTGGATGAGCTGCAGGATGCCATTGGGAAGATGAGGAACAACAAGGCTGCTGGGCCCGACGGCATTCCAGCAGAGGTCCTGAAGAAAGGCGGACCCGATCTTACCAAGCACATCCATGCCCTGCTTCTCAAAATATGGGAAGAAGAGGAAATCCCTGCACAGCTCAGAGATGCCCTAATTGTCTCCATATTTAAGAAAGGAGACAAGGCAGACTGTGGGAATTACCGTGGCATCTCTCTCCTGTCCACCATAGGGAAAGCCCTCGCTCGGGTTTTGGCCAACAGACTCACCCCCCTGTCAGAAAGCGTGCTTCCTGAGTCTCAGAGTGGATTTCGCCCAAGCAGAGGCACCACAGACATGATTTTCATCGCACGACAACTGCAAGAAAAATGCCGGGAACAAAACCAATCACTATACATGGCCTTCATAGACCTCACCAAAGCCTTTGACTCGGTTAACCGTCAGGCCCTTTGGCTGGTTCTGTCCAAGATTGGCTGCCCAGATAAATACATCCGGGTACTGAGACTACTGCATGTTAACATGTCAGCCACAGTGCTCAGTGGCAGTGGAGATGAAACGGAACCCTTTAGTGTAGACACAGGTGTAAAACAGGGATGTGTCATCGCTCCAACACTATTTTCCATTTTTGTTGCTACTATCCTCCATCTCAAAAACATACATCTGCCCCAGGGAGTCGAAATAATGTACAGAACCGACGGTCAACTCCTCAACATCAACCGTTTCAGGGCTAAAGGTCAAACCACCACCATATCCATCATGGAGCTGCAGTATGCAGACGATAATGCCCTCGTAGCCCTCTCAGAAGAGGACCTACAGTGCACTCTGTCTGCTTTTGCGAAGGCATACAAACAGCTTGGTCTTGCCATCAATATAAAGAAAACCCAAATTCTCCACCAATCACCACCAAACAGTAGTGCGCCTGTCCTGCCCCCAAACCTTTTAATTGACAAAATCAGACTCGAAAATGTGGACCACTTCCCATATCTCGGGAGCCTCCTGTCATCTAAAGCTGTCATTGACGATGAAATTCACCACCGCCTCAGCTGTGCCAGTGGGGCCTTCTCAAGGCTGAGGAAGCGAGTCTTCGAGAACCGTGACCTCCAAGCAAAGACCAAAATCCTGGTCTACAAAGCAGTCGTGCTCCCCACCCTTCTGTATGGGTCAGAAGCTTGGACCACCTACAGCAGGCACTTAAAGGCACTCGAGACCTACCATCATAGATGTCTCAGAAAAATCCTCAGGATCAGCTGGGAGGACCGACGGACCAACACCAGTGTCCTGGAGGAGGCTGGCTTGCCCACCATCACTGCCACAATTGCTCAAAACCAACTCAGATGGACGGGCTATGTAGTCCGCATGCCTGACTCTCGCCTCCCAAAACAAGTCCTTTATTCCCAGCTTGTTGAAGGGAAACGGGCCCCGGGAGGTCAAAAGAAGAGATTTAAGGATAACATCAAGGCAAACCTGACAAAGTGTCGCATAGACCTTAAGTCTTGGGAAGTCAAGGCAACAGACAGGACGATGTGGAGAAACCTTGTCCGTGAGGGTGCCGCGCAATATAATGACGACCTCCGCCATGCTGCACAAGACAAGCGCAGACTAAGAAAGGAGAGAGCATCCACCAAACAGGCCCAACCCAAACCCACCACCACTACATTCCCTTGTCCACATTGCCCTAGAATAATCGGGTCCAGAATCGGCCTCTACGCCCACCTGAAGACCCACAAGGACCAGGAAGGAGGACAGTCATACTCGACCACGAGTGACCGCCGATGATGATGATGATATATATATAGAATGTATGTATGTGTGTGTATATATATATATATACATATAACATTTATGTATGTGTGTGTATATATATATATATATATATATATATATATATATATATATATATATATATATATATATATATATATATATATATATATATACATATAAAATGTATGTATGTGTGTGTATATATATATAATATATGTATGTGTGTGTGTATATATATATTCATATATGTATATATAATATATGTATGTGTGTGTATATATATATATATATATATATATATATATATATATATATATATATATATATATATATATATATTCATATATATATATATATACACACACACACACACATACATATATATATATATATATATATATATATATATATATATATATATATATATATATATATATATATATATATGTGTGTGTGTGTGTGTGTGTGTGTGTGTGTGTGTGTGTATATATATATATATATATATATATATATATATATATATATATATATATATATATATATATATATACTATATATATATATATATATATATATATATATATATATATATAGTATGTATGTATGTATGTATGTATGTATGTATGTGTGTGTGTGTGTATATATATATATATATATATATATCCATCCATTTTCTACCGCTTATGCCCTTCTCAACCCGGTGGGGTGGTATCTGTGTCAAGCGGTAGAAAATGGATGGATGGATATATATATATATATATATATATATATATATATATATATATATATATATATATATATATATATATATATATATATATATATATATATATATATATATATATATATATATATATATATATATTATGTATGTATTGCTGTTCACCATCGTAGTGCCAACGTCTCCCACAGCGTAAAAAGTAGGTTGTGTTTCAGATTGCACTGGAAGAGTGTTTCGCATAGTCCAAAAAAAGTGACACAGAAAATAGTTGTCTGCTGCATGATCCAAAAAGTAACAAAACACCACAGTTTGGAGCATGGAAACATTCATGTGGAAGGAAATAAGTGTCTCCATTGTGACAGCCTGTAGAACACCAAAATCATTTACGTAAATAGGGTGATTTGCACAATGTTTGCACATGTTATCAATTGCGCAAGCAGTCTTAGTAGATCACCCATAACACGGCCACTGACAGTATGCACATTTTTTTAGTTTGCACATGCTGTTTAGCAACTGGTATTTTGGATCTTAGTAGATCAGGCCTTTAGTCCTGGCGAACAGGAGTTTAAAGAAATGTTGCATCTATAAAAATGAAGACAATTTAGATAAAACTTCTCCATTTTACTAGATTTTACTTAGACATGCATTAGAGTCTAAATGTGCCACCTATACTGTAAGTTTCATGTACATTTCCTCTAAACGCACAAACTAGTTTAAGCTGAAACTAATTAACACACAAACAAGGCTAAAAAATATGTTCCAATATAGTGGAGCATACACAAGCTTCCTGTAAATATTTTGCATATGCTCAGTGGACTGAATCCCCAAACTTTCTTTTTGAAATGGCAGCATGGCGGTCGGATTCCTGCGAGAGATGTCCCTGCCATGCACAGAACAGCAGATGGAGGCTTTGACGAACCGTTTGTCCAGAGCTGAGGCCTTTGGTCCAGCAAATGATTGGGGACCTGAAGTTTTCACTGAAATTGGGACACTGGCAGGTACAGATGAATGTAATATCCCAAAGGATGCTAACTTTTTGTTGCCAACCTTTGATGGTTACTTATCCAGAGTGAGGAAGAAGCGAGATGAAAATGACAATTCTTTGACGGATTGAAACAATTAAAGAGAGTGGAAAAGTTGAGAACATTTCTATTTCGAGCCACATTAATTATCTAACTACCATGTTTGTGAAACTTCTGTATGCCCAGCGGGCCTGGAAGACATTGTTTTGTCAGCTCTGACACAAGAGCAAGTGGAAGGAATCACCACTGAAGCAATCAGCCTGCTGTCACCAAAAAAGATGGCAGTGAGTTTTACCTTTGACTTGTCTTTGCAAGCACTTAATGTCAAGCAGATGTTATCTACAGGACATGTCAAGCCTTTGTGTTTTGTACACATGGTGGGAAATCATTCCCAATCCCTATGTGGGACAAGAACACACATGTCGTTTCCTTTTCTGTGCATTCTAAATAGTAAAACACTGCTACTAAGAGGCGGATAACAACACAATCTACCCTGCTAACACAACTCTCGAAAAAAAACTTCCAACACTTTTATATACATGCTGTAAGTATGTATATTATGTAGTAACAGGCACATTCACAATAACATGTCATATTTATAGTATTTTGCTAATTTTTAAGCAATACTTTAACTTCTTTCCTGGTCGGATTGATTTCACAGAGTGCGTAGCAATGGTGGCATTTGTTGCTAAGTTTCAAATAAGACTTAGACTTAGACTTTCTTTTTATTGTCATTCAAATTTGAACTTTACAGTACAGATAAGAACAACATTTTGTTGCATTAGCTCGTTGTAGTGCAGCATAAAAGAGCAATAAGGCGCAGATAAAAATAAATAGATTACTGTACAGATAAATATATTGCACTTTTGCATATGCATCCACGTTTATGGATGTACTGTATGTTATATTGTCTTTATAGTCCAGCGAGTTAATCCATTTTTGGGAGGAATTGAGGGGATTATTATGATGCGTTCAAGAGTCTTATGGCCTGAGGGAAGAAGCTGTTACAGAACCTGGAGGTTCTGCTACGGAGGCTGCGGAACCTCTTTCCAGAGTCCAGCAGTGAAAACAGTCCTTGGTGGGGGTGGGAGGAGTCTCTACAGATTTTCTGAGCCCTGGTCAGGCAGCGGCTTTTTGCGATCTCCCGGATAGGAGGAAGATGAGTCCTGATGATATTTTCCGCCGTCCTCACCACTCTCTGCAGAGACTTCCAGTCTGAGTAATAAGAACATGAAACAGTGGCTTACTGTATTCACTCCCACTGGGGTGCTGACTGATGGGATGCTTGTATATTTTAGCTCTTGTGCGCTCCTTGAACGGTTAAATTCAGAATAATCCTCACTCCTCAGATAAAAAAATGCTCCCTAGCGACGTTGCAATAGTCTTATACTGCGTTCTATTTGTTGAGAGTGCATTTGAGAGCCATATAGTATCAATTTGGAAGCGTGTGGATTTTCAAACCTGACCAACTTCTCAGCTTCGAGCCACAACATTCAACTATACAGGTGAGATGAATGATTTATAACCCAGCATTACCTTTTACAAACTCCAAGGCAATACAGCAGAAGCAGCTCAAGTTCCTTCTTCTTTTTTATTTTATGGTGGTGCGTAACCAGGGAGGAGTAGTGTGTGCAAGGCAATGTGTCACAACTCCAGAGAAGTAGCTCTGTGTTAGCTCCTACAATAACAATGTCGCAATAGCTTGGTTAATATGCATAAATGAAGCCTTGTTGGCTGTTTTTGGCTGGTTTTTTTTAGAACGCATTAAAGGGGCAATCAATGAATCCCATATACTGTACCTGTATTGTTGGCCGCCTCACACAAGCAGTTAGACTTAGACTTAGACAAACTTTAATGATCCACAAGGGACATTGTTCCACACAGTAGCTCAGTTACAAATGATGGAAAAGATGGTAAGGACAATGCAGGTATAAAATAGACTAAAAGCAGTATAAAATATAACATGTATATACGTAATATTTACATAATATATGTACAGTATAGGATATATACTGATATATTATATGTTTATATCATATATAAAATATATAACAATTACCATGTACAATATTACAGTATATGTAACAGCTGCAGCATAAAATAGAGAGTAAATACAGCAAAAAATAGACATTATAAACAAAGAGAAGTAGCTAACATGTCAGGTGTCAGGTAATACGCAGATGTCATCTATTGCTGTATGGCGAGTGATTATACAGCTGGACGGAGTGCGGAATGAAGGAGTTCTTGAATCGAACACTGTGGGAACGAAGCTGAAGGAGCCTGTTGGAGTATGAACTCCGCTGTCCCTCAAATGTCTGGTGGAGTGGGTGGGCAGGATTGTCCATGATGGCCAGCAGTTTGTCCAGTGTCCTCCTGTTCCTCACTGACACAAACGCCTCCAACTGCGTGCCAACAGTTTGGCCGGCTTTTATTTTGCTGGTGCTGCTGCCCCAACCAACCACTGCAAAGTACAGGGCACTGGCCACAACAAACGGATTAAAGATCTCCAACAGCTTGCTGCACACATTAAAGGACCTAAGCTTCCTCAGGAAAAAGAGTCTGCTCATGCCCTTCTTGTAAACAGCTTTGCAGTTCTTCCAGTCCAGTCTGCTGTTCAAGTGGACTCCAAGACTTGTACTGCCCCACTACTGCCACCTCCTGGCCCTGGATCTTGATGAGCTCCACCGAGGTCATTCTCTTCGTGAAGTCGATGACCAGCTCCTTGGTCTTGTCCACATTAAGGACCAGATGGTTCGCCTGAGACCACTCCACAAAGTCAGCGATCAGTGTCCTATACTCCAATTCCTGTCCCTCTCTGATACACCCGACCACAGCAGAGTCATCAGAGTATTTCTGCAGGTGGCAGTACCTGGAACTATACTGGAAGTCTGAGGTGTACAGGGTGAACAGGAAAGGAGACAGGACGGTCCCCTGCTGAGCACCTACACCACTGACCACAGTATCCGACAGGGAGCTCCCCAGTCGCACAAACTGGGGCCTGTCAGACAAGTAATCAGTGATACAGGAGACAATGGATGAACTGACACCCACCCTGAGCAACTTGTCACTCATCAGAATTGGCTGAATGGTGTTAAAGGCACCGGAGAAATCAAAGAACATGATCCTCACAGTGCCCCTCCCACCATCCAGGTGGGAGTGAGCATGATGCAGCAGGTAGATAACAGCATCATCCACTCCTACATGGGGCTGATATGCAAACTGTAGAGGATCCAGGGAAGGAGCCACCAGGGGTTTCAGCTGATCCAGCACAAGTCTTTTCACAGTTTTTAACTATTGCACTAATGCACGTAAAAGGAAAAGACCAGTGTTTTTGTCTCACATAGGAATTGTGGATGATGAGCAAAAATCCCCAAAAGTGCAATTGCCTTTCATGTTAATGTTGACGTTGACTTTTCCTGCTAGGTGGTGTTTAGTGCCATCCAGTTGTCCTGGCTGAGTGCCGAGCAGGCGTGGGCCATCACTGAGGAGCAGTGGACTGAGCTGGACAACGCACAAAGACACGCTGTAGGACTGGCTCGGTATGAAGGAGATGTTCTGCTAGAGCCAAGAGGTATCTATACTACCGCCCAAACAATGGTGATAAAAACTCATATAACCTCTATCATAATAGTGTTCATATCATTGGCGTCGATCCAGTTGGTGCTTTGGGGACCCGAGCACCCACGTGGGATCGATGGCAATTTTCAATCTTTAAAATAATTATGGAAAATCAATCTTGTTGTTGTTAATTTTGTGACGAGGTTGGTCCGTTTTTACATAATTAAAAGGTCTCAAATCATATAGTCTATAATTACCAAAGCCTAACCAAGATTATATTGTGCCCAATAATGAACTAATGACATAATCATCTTAAATGTAAACACACTGCCCACCAGTGAATAAGGCATACTTATTCAACAGCCATACATATCACACTAAGGGTGGAAGTATGAACAATGCCAACACTGTCATAAATATGTGTCATATAGTGAAACCACACTAAACAACAATGACAAACACATTTTGGAAGAATATTTGCACCGCGACACAACATAAACTCTACAGAACAAATTTCCAGAATTCCCTGCAGCACCAACTCTTCCGGGACGCTACAATATAAACAAACACCATTGGTGTATCTACACCGAACATCCACTGTAATGATACCACGTACAATAGCTTATCTAGTCGATACTTGTATGATTACATTTATAATTTTTAACATCACAAAATCTTCTTTTGTTTAAAAAAATATATATTATGTTTATAAACTCAGGAAATATGTCCCTGGACACATGAGGACTTTGAATATGACCAATGTATGATCCTGTAACGACTTAGTATCGGATTGATTCCCAAATTTGTGGTATCATCCAAAACTACTGAACAACAGAAGAAAAAGTGATTATTACATTTTAACAGAAGTGTAGATAGAACATGTTAAAAGAGAAAGTAAGCAGATATTAACAGTAAATGAACAAGTAGATTCATAATTCATTTTCTACCGCTTGTCCTTAATAATTGTGACAAAATAATAGAATGATAAATCATACAATATGTTACTGCATACGTCAGCAGACTAATTAGGAGCCTTTGTTTGTTTACTTACTAATAAAAGACAAGTTGTCTTGTGTGTTCACTATTTTATTTAAGGACAAACTTGCAATAAGAAACATATGTTTAATGTACCCTAAGATTTTTTTTGTTAAAATAAAGCAAATAATGACATTTTTTTGTGGTCCCCTTTATTTACAAAAGTACCGAAAAGTACCAAAATACTTTTGGTACCAGTACCAAAATATTGGTATCGGGACAACACTAATACACACACACCGAGCACCCACTGGCAGAAATATAGATCGGCGCCTATGGTTCATATAACCTCAAGTTTGTCTCTAAGCAACGACTGTCATTTTTTGTGTTGTGTGAAGCCAGCACTCATGAACGTTACCTCTGCCTCCGCAGGGAGAAACTCCGCTGCAGCAGCCCTCAACACTTTAAGCTTTCTGGCCCCAAGTCTCTGGTTATGGCATCTATTTTGAATTGAAATTGAAATACTTTTAATCACATTTCATCAGCGCCTGACCCCTCCACAGATTTGTACTGGGAATAAATATTTTAGAGGGTTCTGTTGCTTGTGTGTCTTGGTCCTTTTAGTTTACTATGTGCATTGTTAATTTTGTAAAATGTTATTTAAATGCTAGAAAATGTAATGATTCAATGTTTGAAACAAATAAAATAAAATACAACTACAATCTATTTCCACTGTTGAAATACACACAGTTATAATTACCCGAATTTCACAGCATTTAAAAGTATTTTTTCATAGAAAAATACTGTAGTCCAATTTACTGTAACATTACAACACATGATTTTGAAATTATTAACATTATATTTCCCGACCGTTTTCTGTCATTTCACAGCAAACACTGCTATCATACAATTGTCATTTGTAATATTACACTCCTTTTCGGACGTGCTGTAATGAAACAACTGGAAATGTGTGATGCATTACATTGTATTGTCGTATGCACGTTTGAAATAAACTGAGACTGAACTGAACTGAACAGTAAATCATTGTGAAGTCAACTGATTTGTCTCTTAAGGGGTTCTGTAAACTACGTTGCACACTCTTGTACAGTAAGTGGCAGTATACTGTCAAAACGAGAGAGTAATAACTATAAAAAATACATTTGCGAAGTTACAGCATTTAATTGTGACTTTACTGTGATTAACCGTAAAATCACAGCTCTTCAGGTACAATACATTGATGTAAAAGATATTCCACAGTAAAATACTGTAAAAGTATTGCAAATATTAGCCACTAATTTGCTGTGAATATACAATGAAAATGTTAACAGTGCATATTAGCAGAGGTGGGACCAAGTCATTGCTTTGCAAGTCACAAGTAAGTCTCAAGTCTTTGCCCTCAAGTCTCGAGTCAAGTCCCGAGTCAAGACAGGCAAGTCCCGAGTCAAGTCCAAAGTCAAGACTGGAAAGTCTCAAGTCAAGTCACAAGTCCTGCATTTTGAGTTTCGAGTCATTTCAAGTCCTTTTAACCACAGACTAATATTTTTACACAGATTGTGTATGCTTTTAAACCGCTGTATTTATTTATTAAAACAAGTGCATTTGAAATAGCAGGAAAAAAAATAGTACTGACATTGCAATTCATAATAGCACTATTAACCAGTCATTTTAATAGTTTAAACAATTTTAAACATTTAACTCATTCCTTTACAGAATAAACACATTTGCAAAAACAAGTGCAACTGTACTTATTTGTACAAAATTGTTAACATTGTATTTCCATGGCATATTGCATTATAACTAGTTCCACAGCAGTTTCTATTCTGTTCTTACCTTATCTCATTGATCTCATCTCATACTCAATGTGTGTTTATGTGTGCGTACACATGAAAAACATAACAAATACATGAACATAACAATGAACAGAGTTGTACTTTTTAGATGTCAGGGCCCTATGCAATATGTACACATATTCTTAATATAGTATACATTTTAACTGACCTTTATTTGACTATGTTTGTCTTTTTGTAGGTGGCTAAAATATGCTGTGCTGCTGACCGCCGTCTAACGTTATGTTACTGTGTGTGATACATTGACTAACGTAACGTTAAGTATAGGTACCTCATGCAACCCTGCTTAAAAAAATCACTTGACAAAAAGTATGAATAAGGTGGCAAACTGCAGTGGACGCAACATATTCCTGTGTTTGAAATGATGTTATAACCACAGACATCTTGTAAGTACACGCAGTATTGGTTGCTGTGACGCGAGCAAATTGCATCTTGAAGTGGTGATGAGGAGCCGGCGAGCAGCCTAAACTGACAGTTGACAGGTAAAAAACAAAGATGCCGGGCTGGTGTTCAGCGTTTTCCTGCTCAAATGAGCGGACTGTTGAAAATAGGAATCGGGGGATTACTTTTCACAAGTAAGATTTAACATTAATGTACTATTGGTTGTATTTTATGAAAATAACATTACCACAGAGTTGAGAAGGAGCAAAGATCTTCAATATTTGTATGTGAAAATCACAAATAAATCTTCTGGGGGAGGATGACGCCCCTACAGGGGTTTGGTTTACAAACTTTCAGCCCCACCTAAAACAAAATTCACCAGCCGCCACTGATTATGATGCATTCTCATTTTAGGCAAAATATAAGACAAAACTTTCTTAACAGTATAATTGTAACCAGGAATAAGTCTTCAAGTAACAATATTCAAATACTAACATTGTTGGGTAAGACAGCATTTGGTTTTATTCTGAATCCAGTGAAACAGATTGGTGGTTTTAGCTGATATAAAGAGTTTCAGGTGTTTATATATGTTTAAGTATTTGGCAGACGCTTTTATCCACAGCGACATACATAAAAAATACATATATAATAATCACTGTAAACATTATCATTTAAGGGAATAATGTAATACAAAATATCAATACAAAGTGTCAAGACAGAATAAACTCTCTGCTGCTGCAGCAACAGAGATACAGTCTATAAGATATATAGATATCTAATGTATTCATACATTGTTTATGTAGGATATACGCATGTATATGTAACGTAATCATATTGTTTCTTCAACTTAAAAATAGCTGACCGTTTTTTTCCCCCTTCTCTGGGTTTATATTCCCAGTTTTGATCTCGGACGTCTGGTCACTTATAGCATATAAGAATATTATATTACTGTTAAGCAAACTATGAATAATAAAACATGTGTCCATTATCATAGCTACACGTATGACAAAAAAGCGCGTGAAAATGAGTGGTAATCAGTGAGGTAAAATGAATTAAATGCGCTGACAGTTCATTGCTCCTGCCAAATGAATTGCACTGAGTGGAGCGGATCACCACTCCAAGATGGCGGCCCCGCGTCTCGTCTGCGCCAGTAGGCAGTAGCGCTCGATGCTGCGTCTACTTATAAGATGTCTATGGTTATAACGTTAGCAGTGAGTTTACAGCCTCACTGATTTAACTACACAGCAAATAAAAGTCATGTTACTTAGCCAATAAACGTTAGCTTACATTCAAAACTTACCCTTCTTTGTGCAACTTCAAATGTCGAACGAAGTTGGAAGTTGTTGCGTCTCCGTCTGTAATATTCGAACTGCGTGATTTGCATACGGCAATTCTTTTTTTGTAGACCAAGTCGTAGTTTTTATACCCGAACGAAACCAACTTTGGTATAAATCTTTCTCACTGGCGCGTTGTTTGACAACTCTTGTTCATTGGTTGTCCTGCAATTTGATTGGCTGAATGCTGTGTGATGAAAACAATGTAGATCTAATTTGATTGGCTGTTGTACTGAGAGCACACACGCTGACACGCAGCACACACGCTGATAGACAGACACGTACAAAATGAAAGCAACGGAGCGCTCCCAAATAACTTTTTAAGCTTTAGGTTTTGGGAAAAGTAGCAAGTCATGTCAAGTCAAAAGGCTCAAGTCCAAGTGAAGTCACAAGTCATTGATGTTAAAGTCTAAGTCGAGTTGCAAGTCTCTTTACATTTTGTCAAGTCGAGTCTAAAGTCATCAAATTCATGACTCGAGTCTGACTCGAGTCCAAGTCATGTGACTCGAGTCCACACCTCTGCATATTAGATATTTATTTTGAAGAAAATGTGGTGGTTACACATACAGTTGTGCTCATAAGTTTACATACCATGGGAGAATTTATGATTTCTTGGCCATTCTTCAGAGAATATGAATGATAACACAAAAACCTTTCTTCCACTCATGCTTAATGGTTGTGTGAAACTATTTATTGGCAAACAACTGTGTTTACTCTTTTTAAATCAAAATTACAAAAGAAAGTACCCAAATGACCCTGATCAAAAGTTTACATACCCCAGTGACTTTGATCTTATAACATGCACAGAAGTTGACACAAACAGGTTTGAATGGCTAATCAAGGTTCCAATCCTCACCTGTTTGTAATTAATGTGTGTGTATAAAAGGTCAGTGAGTTTCTGGGCTTCTCACAGACCATTGCATCTTTCATCCAGTGCTGCACAGATGTTTCTGGATTCTGAGTCATGGGGAAGGCAAAATAATTGTCAAAGGATCTGCGAGAAAAGGTAATTGAACTGCATAAAACAGGAAAGGGGTATAAAAAGATATCCAAGGAATTGAGAATGCCAATCAGTAGTGTTCAAATGCTAAATAAGAAGTGAAAAATGAGGGATTCGGGTAGACCAGCAAAGATTTCAGCCACAACTGCCAAGAAAATTGTTCGAGGTGTAAAGAAAAATCCACAAATAACTTCAGCTGAAATACAGGACTCTCTGAAAAATTGTGGTGTGGCTGTTTCAAGATGCACAATAAGGAGGCACTTGAAGAAAAATGGGCTGCATGGTCGAGTTGCCAGAAGAAAGCCATCACTCCAAATTACTTTGTTCCAGAAGTTTTGAGGCTTGTCTCTGTGCTGTTTGGCGTAATGTAAGCAGGATACTTTGTGACATTTGCGCAGAAATGGCTTTCTTCTGGCGGGGGGTTACACATACAACTTTATTCAAAAGCAAAATTTAACTAAGTTTTGGCAAAAACATGGAGATGCTGACAGATACAGAATTTTCACATTTTGTTGTTAAATGGAATAAAAGAGTTGGTTTTGTCAATGCTAAACTAAATGTTTGTGTAATTTCTCTCGAAATCAGTGTTCTCAAATGGCGTCCCATTTCCAGTTTTCCTATAGTCATTAACGTTGCAACCGATTTTTATTCAAGTCCAAACCAAGCATTTTTTGGTAACCTTTCTTAACAAAGAAAGAAGACACAAAACAAATAGGCAAAAACAGAAAACTAAATAAATGTGCAACATACATTATTTTTAATAAAGGAGAACAGAATTGCATGCATAAAAGTCATTAAAAAACATATTACAAAAAACATAAAATTGTAGGTATATCCAAGAAGAAATATGTAATTGTTTTCATTTTAAAATGATGAAATACCCTCTATTTTAATACACAGGGTATTATTTCATGTATGCCTTCAGTTAAGGAGGAACTGCACTTTCTTGGGAATTTTGCCAATCATTCACAATCCTTATGTAAGACAAGAACACATGTCTTTCTTTCTTTTTTTTTTTTTTGCAAATAATAATTAACTTAGAATTTCATGGCTGCAACACGTGCCAAAGTAGTTGGGAAAGGGCATGTTACATGGCCTTTCCTTTTAACAACACATATGGAAACAGGGTTTGTAAGTCTATATGTAATGTAGTAACAGGCACATTTATAGTAACATTTAATAAAAACCCTGTTTCCATATGAGTTGGGAAATTGTGTTAGATGTAAATATAAACGGAATACAATGATTTGCAAATCATGTTCAACCCATATTCAGTTGAATATGCTACAAAGACAACATATTTGATGTTCAAACTTTTTTTTTTTTGCAAATAATCATTAACTTTAGAATTTGATGCCAGCAACACGTGACAAAGAAGTTGGGAAAGGTGGCAATAACTACTGATAAATTTGAGGAATGCTCATTAAACACTTATTTGGAACATCCCACAGGTGAACAGGCAAATTGGGAACAGGTGGGTGCCAAGATTGGGTATAAAAGTAGATTCCATGAAATGCTCAGTCATTCACAAACAAGGATGGGTCGAGGGTCACCACTTTGTCAACAAATGCATGAGCAAATTGTTGAACAGTTTAAGAAAAACCTTTCTCAACCAGCTATTGCAAGGAATTTAGGGATTTCACCATCTACGGTCCGTAATATCATCAAAGGGTTCAGAGAATCTGGAGAAATCACTGCACGTAAGCAGCTAAGCCCGTGACTTGCGATCCCTCAGGCTGTACTCCATCAACAAGAGACATCAGTGTGTAAAGGATATCACCACATGGGCTCAGGAACACTTCAGAAACCCACTGTCAGTAACTACAGTTGGTCGCTACATCTGTAAGTGCAAGTTAAAACTCTCCTATGCAAGGCGAAAACCGTTTATCAACAACACCCAGAAACGCAGTCGGCTTCGCTGGGCCTGAGCTCATCTAAGATGGACTGATACAAAGTGGAAAAGTGTTCTGTGGTCTGACGAGTCCACATTTCAAATTGTTTTTGGAAACTGTGGACGTCGTGTCTTCCCGACCAAAGAGAAAAAGAACCATCCGGATTGTTATAGGCGCAAAGTTGAAAAGCCAGCATCTGTGATGGTATGGGGGTGTATTAGTGCCCAAGACATGGGTAACTTACACATCTGTGAAGGCACCATTAATGCTGAAAGGTACATACAGGTTTTGGAGCAACATATGTTGCCATCCAAGCAGCGTTACCATGGACGGCCCTGCTTATTTCAGCAAGACAATGCCAAGCCACGTGTTACATCAACGTGGCTTCATAGTAAAAGAGTGCGGGTACTAGACTGGCCTGCCTGTAGTCCAGACCTGTCTCCCATTGAAAATGTGTGGCGCATTATGAAGCCTAAAATACCACAACGGAGACCCCCGGACTGTTGAACAACTTAAGCTGTACATCAAGCGAGAATGGGAAAGAATTCCACCTGAGAAGCTTAAAAAATGTGTCTCCTCAGTTCCCTAACATTTACTGAGTGTTGTTAAAAGGAAAGGCCATGTAACACAGTGGTGAACATGCCCTTTCCCAACTACTTTGGCACGTGTTGCAGCCAAGAAATTCTAAGTTGATTATTATTTGCAAAAAAAATAAAGTTTATGAGTTTGAACATCAAATATCTTGTCTTTGTAGTGCATTCAATTGAATATGGGTTGAAAAGGATTTGAAAATCATTGTATTCCGTTTATATTTACATCTAACACAATTTCCCAACTCATATGGAAACGGGGTTTGTACTAGTACAGCGCTTTGACACTATTTCCACATTCACCAATTCTCACACACACATTCACACTGATGGCGGGAGCTGCCATGCACGGCGCTAACCAGGCCCATCAGGAGCAAGGGTTTAAGTGTCTTGCTCAAGGACACAATGGACGTGACTAGGATGGTAGAAGGTGGGGATTGAACCAGTAACCCTAGGATTGCTGGCACGGCCACTCTCCCAACTTCGCCACACCGTCCCCGTATATGTGTTAATAGAACCCAGTTGTAGCTGGGATGCGTTGTCTTTAATCTCCTTTCTAATGAGTTCAATTTTCTTATTAAAGAAACTCATAAAGTCATCTGCCGAGTGGGTGGAGCTACTGGGAGGAGTCCTTTGTTGGGTTAGTGATGCTACTGTACTAAACAAAAATTTAGGATCGTTTTTGTTGAGGCGGATGAGATTTGAGTAATATTTAGTTTAAGCTAAGGTAAGCATGCTAAATTATTAAACTATCACTCCATGCTTGATGGAAAACTTCAAGTTTAGTCGTGCGCCATTTGCATTCCAGCTTTCTACATGATAATTTATGAGCTCTAGTTTCTTCTGTAAACCATGGGGTACGCCTTTAAGGGGCCCCTTTTAGCTTTAGCAGCGCTCTACTATCAATGGTTTCGCGCAGGGCGTAGTTAAAGTTGTTAGTGAGGTTATCAATAGAGCCCACATAATTTGGGAATGGTGCCAAAAATAACGTTCAAAATATAAAACATTCTCATGCATTTTAATCCATCCATCCGTTTTCTACCGCATCTGTTCAAGAAGTCGTATTAATGGTAAGAAGTATTTTATTTATTATTGGTTAGCTTCACAATAACAATGTTATTAAAAATAATAAGATACTTATCATACTCTAAAAATGTTGGTCTTACTTAAAAATGTATTTGTATTCAGTGTTAAAACACATTATATGGCTCTCGCGGAAATACATTTTGAAATATTTGGCTTTCATGGCTCTCTCAGCCAAAAAGGTTCCCCACCCCTGATTTAAACATTGTTTTAAAACGAGAACAGGATTTGAACACATGAAGTGGAAGACGCGTAGGATTGGATAAACTCTGCTTCCTCCCAATCATTTTCGAAAATGTAAAGAGAAAATGAAAATATGTGAAGAATCATATTGTAATTGTCTGCGTGTTCAAAATAAGCTTAACCAACCAACATCTTCTTATTTTATAACTTTTACCAGTGGATGTTTCCGTGATAAAAGTTGAAAAAATAACTAACATGACAAGGCAGTCTTTTGAAAGGAATAACTCCTGAAGATCGGCTCCCTTCTAAGAGTTATAAATCCCATCTCTAGTGCAGTGTTTTTCAACCACTGTGCCGCGGCACACTAGTGTACCGTGAGATATTGTTTGGTGTGCCGTGGGAGATTATGTAATTTCACCTAATCGGGTTAAGAATATTTTTTGCAAACCAGTAATTATAATCCAATGTGCTGTTGTTGAGTGTCTGTGCTGTCTAAAGCTCGGGAGAGTAACTGTGTAATACTCTTCCATATCAGTAGGTGGCAGCAGGTAGCTAATTGATTTGTGGATGTTAGGAACGACAATGGTTTGCAGGTAAAAAGGTATCTAACGCTTAAACCAAAAATAAACAAAAGGCAAGTGCCGATAAGAAAAGGCATTGAAGCTTAGGGAAGGCTATGCAAAACGAAGCTAAAACTGAACTGGCTGCAAAGTAAACAAAAACAGAATGCTGGACGACAGCAAAGACTTACAGCGTGTGGAGCAGACGGCGTCCACAAAGTACATCCGTACATGACAATCAACACCAAAATAGGAGCGCAAGACAAGAACTAAAACACTACACACAGGAAAGCAGCAAAAAACTCAAAATAAGTCACACATGTGACATGTCACATGTGACAGGTCGTGACAGTACACCTACTTTGAGACAAGAGCTATAGTGATGCATGGTTGGTTATGGTTTGAATTCATATCCAACAATTGCCAGATTGATTGATTGAAATTTGTATTAGTAGATTGCAAAGGAAGATAATACATTATATGAAACAGTACAGTTTCCACAGTACAGTACATATTCTGTACAATTGACCACTAAATGGTAACACCCAAATAAGTTTTTCAACTTGTTTAAGTCGGGGTCCACGTTAATCAATTCATGGTGAGAATGACTTTTTACTGTCAATATCGGCTGCAGAGAATTATTTTTTGAATGTTTTTTGCTGGTGGTGTGCCTCGGGATTTTTTCAATGAAAAAAATGTGCCTTGGCTCAGAAAAGGTTGAAAAAGACTACTCTGGTGCCAAAGGCTCTCTTCACGACCCGTGTTGTCGTCCCGCCCGCGACCAGAGGGTGGTGCTGTCGCAGCACCATCCCGTGTGGGTGTCTCCGTAACGTCCTCGCTCCAGTCCACGGCCGTGACGTATTTCCTGGGGCTTGTGTGGACCTCTCCAGCGGCACACCAGAGGGCTATCATGACTATTTATAACCAGCAATTCTCCCTTATCAAATGTTCGCTGGGTTTTCCGTGCTGTCGTCGGTTCTAGCAGCGCTCGGTGTGAGACTACAACAAGCCGGGTGGAGCAGAATGTAAAACGTAAGCTTGGTAAGTTGAGCTCGTCGTAAGTTTGCTGTTAGCTCCCATACACACATTCCTATTTGTTTTGCTTACATTCCTGCTGGGTCTATCGGCTTTGGTTCTAATGGCGAGGGGACAGCGATCCATAGCGGGACGTGGTGGTCTTATCGATCCGAGGGGCTGTCAGTGAAGGGGGATCTCACACACGCCGAGGTGACGTCGACTGTGTCCGGTTTGATTGGGTGATGACCCGCGGCTTCCCTGATCCGCCACGGTCACAATTGCTCGGTCGGAATGTGTAATATGTTAGTAAGTTTCAGCACAGAAAGGAAATGGCGTGCATTTGATAAAGTAACAGAAAAACGTAAGTAAAACGCACGTCAAGTTTATCACCACCGTACACGTTCTGGACGTTGTGGCGTAAATAACATTTTACGTTAAGCTTCTTCTTTTCTTTGTATTACAATTCACAGCTTTGACACATTCCATTCTAAACTAACATACTTAGTTGCGCTACCAGTGTCTTCAAGACAATATTTTGGTACCGGTAATATTTCGATACTTTTCAGAATAAAGAAAAAAAACCAAATTTTTTTATCTTCATTTTAACAATTTTTTTAACTACACATATGGTGCTTATTTAACTCAAATAACAATTTTAGAAAGATTAGAATAAACATTAAAGGCATTAAACATTTTAGGTTTTTCTTGTTGTACTTAAAATAACAGTTTACAATCCATTCTTAGTTACACTACCAGTGTCTTCAAGATAATATTTCCATACTTTTCAGAATAAAGAAAAAAAAATCTGTTTTTGTATTCATTTAAAACTAATTTTTAATGATACATATGATGCTTATTTTACTCAAATAACACTTAAACAAACATTAAAGGCATTAAACACTTTAGGCTGTTAAAAGAACACTTTACAATTGTATATATGACAATGTGAGTGTGAATGTTGTCTGTCTATCTGTGTTGGCCCTGTGATGAGGTGGCGACTTGTCCAGGGTGTAACCCGCCTTCCGCCCGAATGCAGCTGAGATAGGCTCCAGCACCCCCCGCGACCCCGAATGGGACAAGCAGTAGAAAATGGATGGATGGACATATAGCCTGCCATTATCTAGGATTAGGTTAGAATAGAATAGAAAGCTTTGCTGCCATTTTATTAAATGCTTTATGATTTATTGTTGCCACTCCTGGTCTGTGCTTTAAGAAAAACACAATCATTGCTATTGTAGCAAAATTATTTGCAAACGTGTATCTCAACCAGTGCATGTGCAATTCAATTTGCGTGTGTGTGTACTAGTTTGTGTGTCTGTATATCAATCCGAGTGTGTGTATTCAGAGCCGCGTACGTGCGTTTTATATTCGCGTACGTGTGTTTTAAGTTGTCTTTCTGTCTGTCCCTAATCAGAAAGAACCCTCGATAGGCTGTCTACTTAGACATGACCTTTGCGACACTTCTGCCGTGTAATATTCGAGCGTGCACATCCAGATTTGTGAGCGTGTAATAAAACCTGTGCGCACATTCAGAAGTGCATGCAATCTGTCCGTGCGTATCTATGATCTGCGAGAAGCAGGAACCCTCTATACAATTTTTTTTTACAAGTTGTATTACACTCTAACAAATCTGGATGTGCTCGCTCAAATCTTACACGGCAGAAATGTTGCAAAAGTCACGTGTAACTAGACACCCTATCGAGGTTTCTTTCTGATTAGGGACAGATAGACAACTTAAAACATCTAAAACACACATACGCGGATCTAAAACACATGGACGCGGATCTTAATACACACTCGGATTGATATACAGACACACAAATTAGTACACACACGGGAATTGGATTACATGCACAGAGATTGAGATACACGTTTGCAAATAATTTTGCTACAATAATACTTCCATATCAAGCCAAGCAGACGAAACGGCTCACTAAATGATATCATTGATTATGCAAATGAGCCCAACAACTTGTTGAACTGGAACCATGTGAGAATGACTGCTGTAAAGTGAGTCATAATAGACAAACATCCAGAAAAATATGCATCATGTCTGTTTAGATGATTGCCTGAAGAGCAGTGCGGCCCGCTGCCGGGTTTTGTTGGCCTGTGGCATATTCTAACAATGGTCATGGTTTTATTTGTTTAGACATGCTTAACAAGTTAAACACTTTATATCTTTTTTGGGAGTGTAAGGATTTGTTTTAACGATTTGATTCGATTCAGAATTTGTGGTTACCGATACTATTAGGGATGATGATGTTTTTTTTTTGGAACGATACGATTCAGTAAGTTAAAATTGATTCAGAAAATTTTCAGCCAAATACTTAACCAATTTGACTGTGAACTCAATAGGGGATACTGGACACTGCAGGTGAAATTTCTTATATTCCTGTTATTTCTTGTAGAGGAATTACCGTAGATTACAGTGGTTAAAATCACCCAAGATTATTACATGCCTATCATGATCATATCATGTATTTCCTTCAGTGTAGCCTCCTTTGCAAAGGGGGGATTTTACACAACACTAACAAAAATACATTGCAGTTCCCGGGGTAGATAAAATGGCCTTAACTTCAAAGTCAGATATTCCACATTTTCAGAGCAAGAGTTTAAAATTGTCTTACTGTCAGTGCATAATGCTTGTTTACGGAGGGCGGCCGTTCCTCCTCCCCGAGTCTTGGAGCTGAAGTTGAAGTCCATCCATCGTATTTCCCAGATACTGAACATTTGCAAGTAGGATAACTGGAAGACTTAGCTTTTTTTGCTAACCATGTGCCGGAGTCTATGGTCAGCTCAACCTTGTCTACCGTGCTTTGGTTTCGGCTTATCGTCTTTTTCCCCGTCTGCAGCGGTCTGAGCGTCTGGTTAGCATAGTGTGCTAGCTCCGAGAAGGACTCCAGCATAGCTGGGTCAAAAAAGTCAGAAATTGCTGCGCTTTCTCAGCTTTATTAAGGTTGTCCGATCATACACATTTTTTTTCACAGTATGTCCTTCGAGCTCTGCACAAAAAGGTGACTAAAATAAGTAAAAGTTGACTCTGAGACCTCCATGCCGTGGCCCTCTGGGTATCGCCATTTGGATGTTTTTGCGTAATGATTACAATCTTTAATTCTCTAAAACGTGCTAAAAACAACTTTATATAAAGTCTGCTGTTTTTAAAGTAAATGTTTTATTTTATAGTATTGATAAAATCTTTTAATTACTTTTTAAATCGATGTTAGATTGATTTATATCTTTTGGAAGGCCAACTAGCCGAGCACAGATATATTTTCTTGGATTTTAGGAAGATATATATTGATCAATCATTACACCCCTAATATTTTCACTTTTACAAAAATCAAAACTGAAAGAGAGGAGGAAAAAGAAAAGGTTATTCAAGCCATACAACATATATGGCTTGAATAAGATAAATTAATTGATTGATTTAGATTAGAAAAAAAGTTCTGATTTATGTTCTGCTGCTTCGATTAATCGTTTTGTGAGATTACATGATACAATTAATACAACTGCATGGAGTGCCTGGAACTCTAAATACCCGGACATAGTTTCCGCACAATCACTGCAATAGAGCACACTTTATTTTTATTTATTTTTTGTATTTTTATTTTTTTTAAATCAATGTACATGTTAAAAGTGCATATTCAATGTTGATGATGTGCATTTATTAGAAAAAGAATAAAGGTTAAGCAGAGAAATCGTTTATTTTCCCCAAAATACACAATACACATTGTGGCTATAAAATGTGTTTTATCCAATTACTAGATTAATCAAACTAATCAAAATATTACTCAATTACTAAAACAATTAGTTTAGTTACACTTTTTTATTCTTTGTGCTGAATACAACGTTTCGTTGTACTTGTGCAATGACAATAAAGACCTAGTCATTAAAGGCCTACTGAAATTATTATTTTTTATTTAAACGGGGATAGCAGATCCATTCTATGTGTCATACTTGATCATTTTGCGATATTGCCATATTTTTGCTGAAAGGATTTAGTATAGAACAACGACGATAAAGTTCGCAACTTTTGGTCGCTGATAAAAAAAAGCCTTGCCTATACCGGAAGTAGCGTAACGTCACAGGAGGTACGATTCCTCACAATTCCCGTTGTTTACAATGGAGCGAGAGAGATTCGGACCGAGAAAGCGACGATTACCCCATTAATTTGAGCGAGGATGAAATATTCGTGGATGAGGAACGTTAGAGTGAATAACTAGAGAAGCAGTGCAGGGTGTATCTTTTTTTCACTCTGACCGTAACTTGGGTACAAGGTCACATTGGATTCCACACACTCTCCTTTTTCTATTGTGGATCACGGATTTGTATTTTAAACTTTTAAACTTAAACTTTACTATATCCTCTTGAAAATGAGAGTCGAGAACGCGAAATGGACATTCACAGTGACTTTTATCTCCACGACAATACATCAGCGAAGCTCTTTAGCTACTGAGCTAACGTGATAGCATCTGGCTCCAATGCAGATAGAAACAAAATAAATAAATCCCTGACTGGAAGGATAGACAGAAGATCAACAATACTATTAAACCATGGACATATAACTACACGGTTACTAATTCTCAGCCTGGCAAAGCTTAACAATGCTGTTGCTAACAACTCTGAAGCAGGTGAGCACGGGTGTTGATGAGCAGATGAGGGCTGGCTGGTGTAGGTGGAGCGCTAATGTTTTTATCATAGCTCTGTGAGGTCCCGTTACTAAGTTAGCTTCAATGGCAGCATTTTTAAGCTTCGCCAAGCTGGAAAGCATTAACCGTGTATTTACATGTCCCTGGTTTAATAGTATTGTTGATCTTCTGTCTATCCTTCCAGTCAGGGATTTATTTATTTTGTTTCTATATGCAGTTAAGCACGATGCTATCACGTTAGCTCCGTAGCTAAGTTAGCTTCAATGGCGTCGTTAGCAACAGCATTTTTAAGCTTCGCCAGGCTGGAAAGCATTAACCGTGCATTTACATGTCCCTGGTTTAATAGTATTGTTGATCTTCTGTCTATCCTTCCAGTCAGGGATTTATTTATTTTGTTTCTATATGCAGTTAAGCACGATGCTATCACGTTAGCTCCGTAGCTAAAGTGTTTTGTCGATGTATTGTCGTGGAGATAAAAGTCACTGTTAATGTCCATTTCGCATTCTCGACTCTCCTTTTCAAGAGGATATAGTATCCGAGGTGGTTTAAAATACAAATCCGTGATCCACAATAGAAAAAGGAGAGAGTGTGGAATCCAATGAGCCAGCTTGTACCTAAGTTACGGTCAGAGCGAAAAAAGATATGTCTTGCACTGCATTCTAGTCCTTCGCTCTAACATTCCTCATCCACGAATCTTTCATCCTCGCTCAAATTAATGGGGTAATCGTCGCTTTCTCGGTCCGAATCTCTCTCGCTGCTGGTGTAAACAATAGGAAAATATGAGCAGTCCTTCCTCCGGTGTCGTCACGCTACTTCCGGTAAGGGCAAGGCTTTTTTTTATCAGAGACCAAAAGTTGCAAACTTAATCGTCGATGTTCTCTACTAAATCCTTTCAGCAAAAATATGGCAATATCGCGAAATGATCAAGTATGACACATAGAATGGATCTGCTATCCCCGTTTAAATAAATAAAAAATCATTTCAGTAGGCCTTTAAGAGGACATGTTTAAACATCAGCAGCAACATAAAAATAATTGACCTTTAACAATGGTATTTTCATAGGTAAACATTATTGTAGGACATACACACAAATAATTTAGCCTGGAACACCGACCTACCAACTCCTTTATGATGCTGTGTGACAGGCTGTGCTCTGAAAATTACCTTTAAAAAGTAATGAACATTTATTAAACATGTAATTCAACTACTAACTGTATTACTTTTTGATATGTGTAATCGATTAGAAGAAAAATGAATTAATGTGTCACTTAAAAAATAAACTTCAAATATCTGACATATGCAGTTAATTTTTTAAAAGCGGTGCCTGTTGCTTAGTGACGTGACTTCAGTGAGCCACTCAGTAGTCTTGCGTATGAGCTGCTAAGTTAACAGCGACAGTTTGTCAGCTCTTACTACAGCTCTTTTGAATCTTTCACTGGTTGTCAGCTCTGACGACAGCTCTTTTGAATCTTTCACTGGTTTGTGTTACCTCTGCTTAATAAATAGATGGAATGTGCTTCCATGGCTGTATGCTCTTGTCAACAAAAAGGGTTCTCAGTGGCCTTGTGGTTAGAGTGTCCGCCCTGATATCGGTAGGTCGTGAGTTCAAACCCCGGCCGAGTCATACCAAAGACTATAAAAATGGGACCCATTGCCTCCCTGCTTGGCACTCAGCATCAAGGGTTGGAATTGGGGGTTAAATCACCAAAATAATTCCCGGGCGCAGCCACCGCTGCTGCTCACTGTTCCCCTCACCTCCCAGGGGCTGAACAAGGGGTTGGGTCAAATGCAGAGGTTAATTTCACCACACCTAGTGTGTGTGTGACAATCATTGGTACTTTACTTTACTTATTATTTGAATGGCAAGTTTGTCACTTCTATCATTGATTTGTTGTTCAATATTCCCTCCGACCCTTGTAGTTACAAGCGCACAGTGCAGTTTGTGTCAAGTGATGATGAAAAAAACGTTTTCTTTTACTGACCAGATCCTTCAACTAAAATCTAGTTTCATCCATTGAGTGTGTGAGCGAGCAGGAGCAGATCCGCTCCCTTCTCTGCACGGCACAGCGCGAGTGATAAATCATTTGGTTATGGTTTACATTTTTAAAAAAAATGCTAAACAGATGGGTGAAAAATGTACTCTAGTTTTATCAAATTTGGATGGATTTAATTTAGGAGCAAAATGCGATAAAAGTGTTTAGATCCCTTTTCGCACATGTGCAACAGTTTTTTTTTTTTAAAGCCCCATGGTCTATTTTTAGGCGCATTTGTGAGTAAATTTGTCACACCGTACAGCACTGCCTCTTCAACATTTGCCCATAGGCTTTGCTGGTGTATCTAATGATGTGGCCAATGAGAGGAGAAGGAGGAGGCTGTCTAGAGATTATAATGATGGATGGTTCATATGTTGTTTGACCTGATGACTCACTATGTGGTGGCCTAATGATACATAATCTAGATTGGTAATAGCCTGAATAAATTGATTTCTTTGGAGAATTATGTTAGAAGTCAATGCTATGTCATGGATCTAGTGCTCCTAAAATAGCTTATTTTACTAAAGCTTGTTCAGCAGGAACCATGGCGATGTATGGTGTGTGATGACTCGTTACATTTCAGGTCAGGAAATAATTTACACCACCATCTCAAATTTTGCATTGTACAGCACTTAAGTCTGTAGACTTTAGGTCTAATAATACTAGGGGTGTCTTGATGATGTCAGTGATAATCATGTCGAATACATTCTCTTATCTGACACAAAAACACTGGATTGAAAAGGTCTCAGATGGTACTTTCTCACACACCTCATTTTCCATAACACTTATCCTCATTCGTTAGGGTGTCCAAAAAAAATAAATTTACAGGTTTACCGCGTTACTTATTTGTAATGATTCCTAATCCATTAAATGTTTTTTAAAATGTTTTTATTTTTTTCAATCTGTCCTGTCCAGCCACTCAGGGAAATCATATTGTTGATGTAAATGCCCATATTTCCCGTACAGATTTACTTTATAAAAGAGAAGTGTTGGATTCTTCTCTTGTTGCCTTATTTGTTTTCGACTTTACTAAATGTTTGGGAAGCATTTTATTAAACAAAACTAAATTTATTTTAAGTAATATAGAAATTGATCAAAGCTGTTTATCTATTTCATAGAGGAATGTAGTTAATTTTAGAACTGGCATCCAAAATATTAAAAAACGATAGATTATGAATCGAGAATAGTTTTGAATCGCGGATCGATTCTGAATCAAATCAAATCAAATCAAATCGTTTGGTGCCCAAAGATTCACAGCCCTAATCATTAGGGTCATGCGTAAGCTGGAGCCTATCCAACTTACCTATTGGGGCGGCATGGCGTGGTGGGCAGAGCGACCATGCCAGAAACTTGAGAGTTCCAGGTTTGCTCCCCCCCTCCTGCCATCCAAATCACTGCCGTTGTGTCCTTGGGCAGGACACTTCACCCTTGCCCCCAGTGCCGCTCACACTGGTGAATGAATGATGGGTGGTGGTCGGAGGGGCCGTAGACGCAAACTGGCAGCCACGCTTCCGTCGGTCTACCCTAGGAACGCTGTGGCTACAAATTAATGATGATGAGTTCTCGCTTCTCTGTGAGCGCTTTGAGTATCTAATAGAAAGCCGCTGTATACATTTAATCCACTATTATTATTATTATTATTATTATTATTATTATTATTATTATTATTCTCCCAGCTGAATTCGGATGAGAGGCGGGGTATACCCTAGAAAGGATAGGTACCTTTTCACATTTGAATCGATACGATACCAATTTTCAGGTACTTGGGAATCGATACCACTACTCAACGGTTCCGTTTTCTGTTACTATTGTGTGTGTGTGGTGAAATACGTTAATAGTTGTTACTTGTTTAAAAAAAATAAATATTTTTTTGGTTCAACAGTTGTTATCTTGTCTTACACTTCTGTGTCTCATTTGCAAGTACTATACTGTCCTGTTTAATATAGAGACTTCACATATAATTGCAATTCCAAGACGTTAGGTGGCAGTAATGCATAAACTACAATTTTTTGCTGTAACTAGGAAGTAGTCTTTGCCATTAAGCTATACGTGCCAAATTTTTCGTGCCCTACAAAGTCTTTATACTGTAAATATTGCACTTATTACACACCAGCTGTTTGATTGTAACATACATCTTAGTTGTAGTTTTCAATGCCAAATTTGGAGGTGTTAAAATTGCCATGTACAATCTTGGAATGCACATTTTTTAGCATGTCTATGTAAATTACCATTGAGCTAGCATATTTTAAAATATGGAGCTTAACTGCATTTTGACCATCTTCTTCTTTCATTGTTGGTTGGCATGGAAAATATCCGACTGGTGTTTTCTGAACAAATAGTGTATTCAAGCATGTGAAATGACCGCAAAAACGTGGAAATCTGCAATTTTAAATATAAATTTTTGTGTCAAAATATCACTTATGCAAAATTTTTTATGAAATATCAATAAAAATACGATTTTAACATTTGTTGAATGCTAGCCTTGGCCACAGTTACTCGCTGTTACTGTTGCCTAAACGGTGCACTGAGTTGTAGCACGGGGAGTCGATCTCAGGAACATCGAAACAAGCTCACTAGTCAGCGAACCATCTAGCTAGCTTACTTGCTGTTGCCTCCGTTTGCTCTCCGAGCCACAATGTTGACGGCTGTTTATTGAACGCTTTTAGTTCCTTTTAGTTCCTAACCAGTTGTAGTTGTAGAGTATTTATTAGTAGCCAGAAAGAAGGTATATGTTTGACGTGACGAATTGTTCGCTGTTTACAAAAGTATATCAATCAAGGGGGCGCGGCTACAGGATCAAGTTACCAAATGGGAGACGTTTTCTGAGTTCTTTGCATGCATGTAATAGAATTTTACATTACATTTTCAATGATGATAATAATATTAGTAAGTTATCTATCAAAAAACCTAAAACTTCTGTGGTACATTACATGGGACATGTAAGTGTAAAAAAGACAGCCAAAACAGGTTGGTAGTTGAGAATACATATAAAGGTAAAACTAGTGTAGAAATGCACCCAGTTGCAGGAAAAGTCTTGTTTTCAAAACTTTATTTTGGGGTTTGCGTGGAAGCACTTGGTACTGTTTGAATTTTTTCTCTTTTTTCCTCTCAATTTTTATTCCTCAAGGGGTGCTCACATCCCTGTGTGTTAAACATACCTACCTGGCCAATAAAACTGATTCTGATTTTAAACCTGAAACGCTTGAGCCGGTGCCGAGTTTGCAACTGGACGTGACGTCAAGTTATACGAAGGTGTTGAAATATGGCTTCCGTCAATACCTATAAAAGTACTTAATTAGTCACACATCCCTACACATTATACTGGTTGCCCATACAATGATTTAGTGTTTAGTTAAGGTACAGAATGTACTTGTTTTTTTTGTTTTTTTACCTCTTTTCAAATTTAAATATTCAACCAATGATGCAATTTCAAATGTTTTGATGTTTTGCAAAGAGGTTAGCAATATCCTAGTTAAATGCGACTAATTATGATTTTCAGCATTTCCTCGAGTTGACTGTCTGACATGTGGTATCATTTACTGTGCTCCCGCTCCAGACCACTCGCAATATGACGGTGGTCCCATGTCTCTCTTGAATAGCAAAACAGTTCCTGCACACACACTGCCTCAATAAGTGTGTGTGCGTGTGTGTGTGTGTGCGCGCGCGCGCGCAATTTGTGTGTGTGTGTGTGTGTGTTTTTAACCCTGCAACTGAGTGGTTGAGCTTGTAGGTGAGGTCACAGACATCTGTATTTAAAGTCAGTGCATACTAACCTCGAGCAGAGGTTTGGAAACGTGTTTACTTGCTGCATCAGAGAACAAAGTTGAGTAAGTCATGCCACATATTTTTCTCTTGTTTTCTTACTTTTAAGTTCTATTGTGTTGTTTTTTAACATGATTTATGGTCTTGAAAAACAATTCAATTTTTTTAGCAGGACTTTGTGTATTAATTAAAAAAAATAGAATGTTGCTCTTACATTAGTTTGCTTCTGTTTTTTTTGGTTTAACTGCTTTAGTTATATAAATTGTTGGCAGAATTGTGTGTACATATATAAATTATAATATAATTGTTCAAATGTTGTTTGGTTTAGTTGTGTTTTGCCAATCCTTGACAAATACACCAATGTAGATTTTTGTCTGTTTGGCTGGATTGAGCCCAAAGTCCTTGACCTTTAGCTTGGGTTATTGATTGCTCTCCTGAATTTCACAATGCTGTTACCGGTACTCAGAATACACTATACTTTAATTGAACCCAGACTTGCCTTTAACACATATGAGCTCTCATTAACAAGCCTACCCCAAAACACATTTCAATCATTTCTCCACTTGGATTTTTACCACAGGTCCAATTGGCTCAGTTGTGCTTCTTTATTCAGACATTTTACTACACGATCAACCTGTCCAAACTCACCACCGTCAGTGGGTGAAATTAGTTATTTTTTTAATGGCTTTTGTGAAACTTCTTAAAGGCAGTCTGTGACAGTATAAACACATGAGCAGATATGATTGTCTTACTGTTTCAAGGGCAAGAAAAGCCTGAAAAACATTCCTTTTAGTGAGACAATAACACCTTTTCCTTTAATTTAACACCCCATTTTGTTTTACAATTGAACACTCCTCAAATAATTATAATCATACATATGGAATGGTTCAATACTTTAATAAAATTAAATGTTACACAATGTGCAAATAGACAATTTAACCTTTTGTTAAAAACAACCCTCACTTTAACTTTAATTATTCATTATTGCACATTTAGGTCATATTCATGAACAAAAGTTTCAGCTCCTTTTCAACTGGCAACAATATCAAACTGAGCAGGCCCAGAAACTAAATCCAAGAACGCTGATGTTAGCAGGAAGTACTTCCACATATCCATAAATAAATAGTTGTCCAGACAATTTTATGTGTCAAAAACTGTGCAAGTCATGAGACACGTTTCATATCATATGTAATGATTTCACAATAAAAGCCTGTCCCAAAATATATTGGGCAAGTTCTGAGCGTCATAGCTGAATGGCTCTATTTGACAAAAGATGAGTGGAACAAGGTAAACATGTTTGACTACATAAAAGAGGAAGCAGTTCAGAATATTGCATCACCGTTTGTCACACAATACACTTCAAAGCTAGCATGTTTCCTCGGAAAAAAAAATTGTGCTCACATGCCTGTGTGCGTGACTGGCACTGCTTCTTCAGACTGATAGCTTAGCATTCAGAAAGTTGTCAAGTTTTTCGATTAAGTTTTACCATTTTAAGTGCAAAACAGTTTATTGTAGTATTTAGGTCGATTCATTTCCATCTATCCATCCATTTTCAACCGCTTGTACCTCTCGAGGTCGCGAAGGGCTGGAGTCTATCCCAGCTGCATTCGGGCTAAAGGCGGGATACACCCTGGACAAGTCGCCACCTCATCTCAGGGCCAACACAGATAGACAACATTTACACACTAGGGGCAATTTAGTGTTGATAATCAACCTATCTCCAGGTGCATGTCTTTGGAGGTGGGAACCCACACAGTCACAGAGAGAACATGCAAACTCCATGCAGAAAGACCCCGAGCCCGGGAATCAAGCCCAGGATTAATTTGATTAGAACAAAGCTTTGGTAATTCTGTTGCTTTGATTAATCGTTTAATTCATAAAACAGCAAAACACATGGAGTACCTGGAACTTTTAAATCTGCGGTCATAGTTTTCCTCACAGTATTTTAATCAATTGCGCATAGCATTGGTGTTTGGGTGCCGTGATCTGGGGCGAACAACAGAGTTTTAATCTTTTTTTTAAATTATTGCACACATATTAAATGTTGTTGATGTGCATTTATTAGAATAAAAGAATGAAGGTTATGGCAAGCAGAAACATTTTTATTTAAATTATTTTTTTTAAAATACGAATTTTGGTTATGAAGTGTGTTTTATCCGTTTACTCGATTAATTGAATAAACTAAATGATACATTTCACAAATACTTAAGTATTTGATAGTTGCAGCCCAAGTAGTATTTCTGTTTTAAAGCTCCAACTCTCCTGTGTTCTTTCAAGGAGGTTTAAATGCCTGCAGGGATTCTCTCCACAACATTGGCTCTAATCTTGGCTTGACTGTTCTCAATTTCCTTCAAACTCTCAAAAATCCAGCTGGGCCCTCAGAATGCATGCTTAAAGATGTGGTTGCTGATCTGTCTTGTAGCAGTAGTACTTAACAGTATTGCCAGTTGGATGTTCAAAATTGGAAAAGTTATCCACGTAATAAACTTAGAAAAAAAACAATGAAACTCCTGTTGTTTATTTGGCCTCCTGCATTTTGCCATAGACACCTTTCTGAAGAAGCCTTTCTATAGTGTGATTGCTGTCAGCTATGCAAACATATACTTATCATTCTCGTTTCTTCTTTAGGTAAGCTGTGACTTTCCCCTTCCTTGTCTCTCCATGCACCTGCAAGTACCGTGGGTGGCTCTGGCCTGGCAGAGAGGTGCTATGCTCCGAGACTCTGCTGCTTCTGGAGACCCCATGGCTGTTGGACCTCCATCTCCCTCTGCGAGGAGGCGTAGGCTCACGCTGGTAGAGTTTGTATTATGGGGTCTGCTAATCTTGCTGGTTTCTGGGCTGGAACCAGTGCTGAGTCAGAAAGTCTTCACCAACACATGGGCTGTCCATATACCTGGAGGTCAGGAGGAAGCAGAAAGAATTGCCAGTAAACACGGCTTTATAAACCATGGACATGTAAGTCAACATTTTTTCTGAATTCTTTGGAATTTGCTGGTTGGCATGTGTACTAAATTCATGAAATGTATCAAATGAATTATAATTTTGGGTGTAGTTGGTTATATTCAAACTTCAGTTTTACACGGTAAGAAACCCGAAATAACCGACACTGCAGTTTTACATCCATTAAAAGCTATTGGGGTGGTGTGGCTAGGTTGGTATCGCGGCCGTGCCTGCAACTTGAGGGTTCCAAGTTCGATTTACGCTTCCACCATCCTAGTCCATCCTGAAATCAGTCAAAAAATAACTACCTTTTGACCTTTTGAACCCTAACAAACAAAAGTCCATAGATGACTTTATAGACACATTGTATAGCCTGAGTTTATAACCTAAAATCACAAGTCCAAGCAGAATCTAAGGACACAGTGCCGCACTTATTGATAATATTTTTACTCATAATTTTGTTAACACCACAAGAGGTCTGCTAATATCCGACATCAGTGATCATCTGTCTATTTTCACAATCGATGACGGAAACTACAAGAAGGGGAACATTGATGACAAAGACATTTCAAAGAATATCAACAGAACAAAGTATGGCATCTTTCAAGAATGACCTGAGAGATCAAAGTTGGGACAATGTATACAGTGAAAATTATGTAGATGATGCATATGGAATTTAAAAAAAAAAAACTTTCACGATGCTTTATGACAAACACTGTCCATTGAAACAACTTAGTAAGAAGCAAAAGAAAAACGATCAACCATGGATAACAAAAGGACTGAAAAATGCTTGCAACAAGAATAATACATTATATAGAACATTTATAATACCAATATCTACATAGACAGAAAACAAGTACAATACGTATAAGAACAAGCTAACTAGTATACTACGAACACATAGGAAATAATACTACAGTCAATTATTAGACCGAAACAAAAACAATATGAGAGCAACATGGGGCATTCTAAATAGCATTATTAAAAATGGTGCTAAGAAGGATTACCCTAAATACTTCTCAGACGGAAATGTAAAAAATTTAAATAGGAACGAAGTTGTTAGGATCCGCTGCTCGGATCACAGTTTGTTTACTTTTTAGTGTCACGTGTGTTTTCAGCACCTTGTGTTTGTTTCTGTTGCCATGACGGCAGATTGTGCTCACCTGCCTCTGGTTAGCGTTCGGGACGCGCACCTGTTGCCCGAGCGCTAATCAGAGGGCTATTTAGTCTTTGCCCGGGCCTCACTCGGTCTGGCTTGCTAATTTGCTTTTACGCAACAGCTAACGACCACTTTGATTCCTGCTAGCTTTCATGCTATATTATTTTTGCTTGCTAGCTCCCACGCTAGTCCCTTTTGTTTTTTGTCTTCCGTGCTATGAGCACGTTTTTGTTTTTCCTGTCTGATTTATTTGCCTAAATCAGGGGTCGGCAACCCGCGGCTCCGGAGCCGCATGCGGCTCTTTGACCACTCTGATGCGGCTCAGCTACATACTTGCCGACCCCCCCGATTTTCCCAGGAGACTTGTGGATCTCAGTGCCTCTCATAGATAACTCCCAGGGGAAATATAATCATATTTACACTCTAATTACCATATAAAGGAAGTGCCCTAATTGCACTGCAATAATTGTCCTCTATAGCATTTACAAACAATGTGCCAGTCCGGCCACATGTTGTATTTAGCTTTTACTTGCACACATAGGAGACAGCAAAGCATACTTACTCATCAGCCACACAGCTTACACTGACGGTAGCCGTATCAAACAACTTTAACATTGTTACGTTACAAATATGCGCCACACTGTGAACCCACACCAAAAAAGAATGAAAAACACATTTCCGGAGAACATCCCACCGTAACACAACATAAACACAACACACCCAATACCCAGAATCCCATGCAGCCCTAACTCTTCCGGTCTACATTATACACCCCCGCTACCACCAAATCCCCCCACACATCAACCCCCCCCCCCCCCCCCCCTCTCCGTGCGTTGGTTGCGCGGAAGAGTTAGGGTTGCATGGGATTCTGGGTATTGGTACCGTCAGTGTAAGCTGTGTGGCTGCTGAGCTAGTACGCCTTGCTGTCACTTACGTGAGCAAGCCGAAACTGTATTGTACATGTGGTCGAGCAGGTACACTGTTTGGGCAGACTGAAGAGGGCGCCAAAAGCAGTGCCATCACGCCCTGATATCCGGTAGTCTCCCGGGAAAAATGAGAGGGTTGGCAAGTATGACGCTATCCAGCGCCATTCATTCAAAACTCGCGGGCCGCACTAACATCAAATTTCCACATTATAGTGCGTGCCAGTGCGTGTGTCTGAGACCCCTGGTTAACATAGCACAAAGCATTTAAGCTTTGTATGCGGTGTTTTTCATTTTAAATTAAATTTTTTTTTTTGTGGCTCCCATTATTTTCTTTAATTTGTGAAACCTGCCAAAATGGCTCTTTGAGTGGTAAAGGTTGCCGACCCCTGGCCTAAATAAATCATTTTCCTACCTGCACGCTGTGTCCGAAGCCGTCTGCATTCCTGGGAGAACAACCCCGCACCACGATGCGACCCAGTCGTTACAGTAGCAAGCCAGCAAGAAAAGGTTCTCCCGCAGCGAGCACGATGGAGGAGATGGTCGAAGGTACGTGGGATGTGTTGCGAGCGATGGAAGCCGAGATGCTTTGCTATTCGACGGAGGAGAGGTCGAATCTCATGTGGGGAGCTGGAGGCTCTCTTGTCCCCATCGATACCCTCTGGTCGGAAGACATCGCCGCTACACCGCAGTACCGGGCGCGCCGGCAAAGACGGAAGCCGGCCAGAAGGTCTTTCCCTCGCCGTCAAGACGCGCCGCTCCCGCAAGCTCCTCCCGCAAGCTCCTCCCGCAAGCTCCTCCCGCAAGCTCCTCCCGCAAGCTCCTCCCCTGGACCGAAGCACGCTACATGCTGCCCAAGCTTCCCCTCAGATGTTTGGCAACCCTATCGACCACTTTGCCAAACATTTCTCCGACTGGGCTGTCAGTCACCTGGACAGCAGCGACAATGACGTCATTCCGTTGACGCCCCCTAATGACGCGCTTTCTGAAGACGCGCCCCCGTCCTTTTCTGATGACGTCATAATTCAAGATTATTTTTGTCCATCTTCTACTCCTTTTTGTCAGCCACTTCCTAAGGACTTTAATTCTAAAATAAAACATTATCAGGACATTTTTTTACAAACCCGCTCACCAGGTTTGTCAATGTCCTCCAGGACTCAATCTCCAACCCCAGTGTCTATTGCCCCACCCACTACACAGACTTTTTTCCCTTGTGCTCCCACCCAATCTCAAGTGGGGGGTGAGAATAGACATTTTGGACATTTTAAAGGGGAGGAGTATACCCCCCTCCTGACCTTCCTCCACCCACCCTTTAAGACGGTTCCAAACCGCAAGGAGCGCGTCTGGTATCCGCTTCTTGAGGGGGGGGGGGGGGGGCTAGTGCTGGGAGCTGTGCTAGTGGGGTGGCACAACGACGCTCTGCTAAGCCGCAACCTCCTGCCCGGCCACCGCCACCAGTTTTTCTGCGTGTTAAGCCGCAACCTCCTGCCCGGCCACCGCCACCAGTTTTTCGGCGTGTTAAGCCGCAACCTCCTGCCCGGCCACCGCCACCAGTCCTTCGGCGTGCTAAGCCGCAACCTCCTGCTCGGCCACCGCCACCAGTCCTTCGGCGGGCTAAGCCGCAACCTCCTGCTCGGCCACCGCCACCAGTCCGTCTGCGTGCTAAACCGCAACCACCTGCCCGGCCGCCACCACCGTTTTTTCGGCCTGCTAAGCCGCAACCGCCAGCTAGGCCACCTGCACCTAAGCTAGCGCCAAGTCTAAGGCTAGCACCAGCTCCACCACAGGTTCCAGTACCTGCACCTCGGCTGGTTCCCGCACCAGTACCTGCACCTCGGCTGGTTCCCGCACCAGTACCTGCACCTCGGCTGGTTCCCGCACCAGTACCTGCACCTCGGCTGGTTCCCGCACCAGTACCTGCACCACGGCTGGTTCCCGCACCAGTACCTGCACCACGACTGGTTCCCGCACCAGTACCTGCACCACGACTGGTTCTCGCACCAGTAACTGCACCACGACTGGTTCTCGCACCAGTACCTGCACCACGACTGGTTCTCGCACCAGTACCTGCACCACGACTGGTTCTCGCACCAGTACAAACTCCTCGGCTGGTTCTCGCACCAGCACCAACTCCAAGTCTGGTTCACGCGCCAGCACCGACTGCCACGACAGCGACTCCTGCTGCCACGACAGCGACTCCTGCTGCCACGACAGCGACTCCGGTTGCCACGACAGCGACTCCGGCTGCCACGACAGCGACGACGACGCCACCTCCTGCTCCGGCTGCCACAGCAACGACGACGACGCCGCCTCCTGCTTCCACGGCGACGGCGACTCTTCCTGCTGCCACGGCGACATCTGCTCTCTCGTCGTCTCCGGTGGGCCTTCCCAGGGCGCCGCCACCTTCCTCGCCCTTATCGTCGTCTCTGCGACCTCGAGTGGTCCGGCTGCGCAAGCGGAAAGCAGGTCCCCTTATGTAGCCCTCGAGGTCAGTGAAGGGACGCCAGTGGCGCAAACAGCAGCGACACCCAAGACTTTGTTGCAGGACTCAGAGGCTGCTGAACTTCTGGCGCCACTCACGCCCACCTTCTCGGCGGCCACGAATGTGGCCTTTCCGTGGTCGCCCGCCTCGCCAGCGGCGGCGGCGAATGGAACGCCGCCGCCACCTGACTCTTCCCCGGTGGATTCGGGGACACGTGGCCTGGCGACCCACCACCAAGTCCTCCCTCCGCCTGCCCTTGACTCGTGAACTATTGCTTGTTTTTTTGGGTTCCAGTTGTTTTTTTGTTTTCAAGGGACATCTGGAATCTGTCCTTTTAGGGGGGGTACTGTTAGGATCCGCTGCTCGGATCACAGTTTGTTTACTTTTTAGTGTCACGTGTGTTTTCAGCACCTTGTGTTTGTTTCTATTGCCATGACGGCAGATTGTGCTCACCTGCCTCTCGTTAGCGTTCGGGACGCGCACATGTTGCCCGAGCGCTAATCAGAGGGCTATTTAGTCTTTGCCCGGGCCTCACTCGGTCTGGTTTGCTAATTTGCTTTTACGCAACAGCTAACGACCACTTTGATTCCTGCTAGCTTTCATGCTATATTATTTTTGCTTGCTAGCTCCCACGCTAGTCCCTTTTGTTTTTTGTCTTCCGTGCTATGAGCACGTTTTTGTTTTTCCTGTCTGATTTATTTGTCTAAATAAATCATTTTCCTACCTGCACGCTGTGTCCGAAGCCGTCTGCATTCCTGGGAGAACAACCCCGCACCACGATGCGACCCAGTCGTTACAGAAGTAGTTGAATGCTTTAAAAAGTGCTTTGTGAACATTGGACCAAATATGAAGGAAAAGATTCCAGTTACTGAGTCAGTTGATGACTTGAATGACACTATAGACAGTAATCCCAACTCGATGTTCCTCGAAGGTGTGATAAAGAGGAAATAATCAATATTGTGAAAAAATTTATATTCAAGACCTCAACTGATTGTAACGAAATTGATATGGAAATGATAAAAAAGGTTATTGAAGAGATTTCAGAACCTTTAAAATATTTTAGCAACCTATCATTTTAATATAAAAATTCCCAGACAAAATTAAAATAGCAAATGTCGTACCAATTTATAAACTCCAGTTTACAAAGTACAGACATGTTTCTCTTTTTCCACAATTTTAAAAAAAATGTTGAAAAACTGTTTAACAACAGATTAGACTTATTCATAAATAAAATTAAATACAGACATCCACTACAGACACAGAGCCAACATTTCAACATAAATGACATTAATCGAAAAAACGGAATAGATTACCAATGCAATAGATAGTAACAGTGCGCAGCGGCAGTGTCTATGGATTCAACAAAAGCATTTGACACAATCAATCATAATATCTAAATAAACAAATTAGAACGGTATGGCATCAGAGGGTTGGTCTTGAACTGGTTAAGAAGCTACTTAACCAACAGGAAGCATTACGGGAGGATAGGAGAACAAATGTCTACACAGCTGAACATATCTTGTGGCGTACCTCAAGAATCAATACTGAGACCAAAATTGTTCAATCTTTATATAAACGACATTTGTAAAGTTACAAAGGACTTAAAGTTAGTATTATTTGCAGACGATACAACTGTGTTTCGTTCAGGAGAAAACACACAGAAGCCAATACAAATAAAAACATAAGAAAGTAATACCGTATTTTTCGGATTATAAATCGCTAAGTGTACATTATATGACGCATAAATAACCAACTGAGAACGTGCCTGGTATGTTAACGTAACATATTATGGTAAGCGTCATTCAAATAACTATAACATATAGAACATGCTATACGTTTACCAAACAATCTGTCACTCCTGATCGCAAAATCCGATGAAATCTTCTTCCTCGTTGTCGCTCCTGGTATGCGCCGCTCCCTTTCTTTCTGCTGCTCGATCGCCGTTTTCTGCTGCATATTTCACTACGTCCAGCTTGTAATCTGCAGTATATGATTTCCTTTTCGGTGCCATTTTTGTTCAGCTCCTCTCAGTTTTTATAAATTACCGCCAATGTTGAAATAATCAATTTTAATAGCTACGGACAAAGCAGCAGTTAGCATCCCATGACCCACAATGCACTTCTGCCATGGCGCACAATGCACTTCTGTCATGACCCGCCCCCGCCAAATTCTTATTGGTTGATGTGTGTGACGATTGCTGACATTTGCTTCGTCTCTTACGCGAATGAGATAAATAATATTATTTGATATTTTACGGTAATGTGTTAATAATTTCACACATAAGTTGCTCCGGAGTATATGTCACACCCCCGGCCAATCTATGAAAAAAACTGCGATTTATAATCCGAAAAATACGGTAAATTAAAATAGTGGTTTGACAAAAACAGACTCTTTGAATCTCCAGAAAAACTAAAATAATGCTATTTGGTAACAGTAGAAGGGAAAGTCAAACACAAATACAAATAGACAGAGTAGATATCGACAGGGTAAAAGAAAACACATCTTTGGGTGTAATGATAGATGATAAAATGAACTGGAAACCTTATGTAAAAAATGTACAGCATAAAGTAGCAAGAAACACGTCAATAATGAATAAAGCAAAACATGTTTTGGACCAAAAATCACTTCATATTCTCTACTGCTCGCTAGTGTTACTATATCTGAGTTATTGTATAGAAATATGGGGAAACAAATGTGCGCTTCATTCACTAACAATGTTACAAAAAAGATCAATTAGAATAATTCATAATGTTGGATATAGAGAACATACAAACCCTTTATTTATTGAATCAAAAATATTGAAATTCAATGACTTGGTGCATTTACAAACAGTTAAAATATGTACAAAGCAAACTATAACCTGCTACACAACAATGTACAACTCTTCTCAACAAAATAGGAGATATCTAACCTTAATCTAATTTAAAACATTTGTATGCACGTTCAACACTTACAACCTTTAGCATATCAGAATGTGTAAATTTCAAAGAAATCAAACAATGCACTAATATGATTAAGTTAAAGAGACTGTTCAAACTACAAGTGTTCACAAAGAAGAACAATTATCATAAATATCTGAACCTTTTTAAAAAAAAGAAGATACAATGATTATTTATGTCATTAATAACTGTTTACTTACTTATGGTATATTTATTTGTTTATTATTCATTTGCTCACAATGCAGCTAAGATAGGCTCCAGCACCCCCCTACTAACTCCAAAGAGGACAATCGGTAGACAATGGATGGATGGATGGATGTTCTGTTACAAATTGCTGTGATATGAAAAGGGGTAGGATTAAATAAGCTCTGCTTCTTCCTACTTCTTTTCGGACATGCTGTAATGAAACAACTGGACACGTGATGCATTACATTGTTATTGTATTGTATGCATGTTCAAAATAAACTGAACTGATCTGAAAAACCGAATCATGCAAAAAGTGGGGTCTAGAAAAACTGTGGTTTCGCTTTATAAATGATAATGATAAATGGGTTATACTTGTATAGCGCTTTTCTACCTTCAAGGTACTCAAAGCGCTTTGACAGTATTTCCACATTCACCCATTCACACACACATTCACACACTGATGGCGGGAGCTGCCATGCAAGGCGCTAACCAGCAGCCATCAGGAGCAAGGGTGAAGTGTCTTGCCCAAGGACACAACGGACGGGACTAGGATGATAGAAGGTGGGGATTGAACCCCAGTAACCAGCAACCCTCCGATTGCTGGCACGGCCACTCTACCAACTTCGCCACGCCACCCAGTTAATTATTTCAAGTAGCTGTTCTAATGTGTGGCACCTTGAGACAAGAATATGTTGAATGACAGTCTTACAATAACCTGTTATCCATAACTTATTTTTGCAGTTTTATACATTTTTATGTATAAAATATAAAAATCTACTTAGCACTTCCTTTTGCATTCACTATCTTAATTGCTGGCAGGATTGTGTCAATCTCTGGCTGTGGATTGTGGACGTGCATAACTTTAACAAGCGGCGGTTACTTAAATTTAAGATCTTCCCTTGTGGATCATTAAAGTTTGTATAAGTAACTTAAAGGACAACTCGAAACTTAAAGCATAACTAGCTTCTAATACTTGTAAATTGAGGTACTCATAAATTGAGGTACCACTGTTTATGGCACAGTATAATGCTAAAAGTAAGCATACTAGATGCACATATTCTATAAAAATAAGTTTAAAAATAAGAATTGTATCTTGTCTGATATTTTAAAGTTTGTTTTTGTTTGTTTGTTAAGATTGCAGCACTCAACACATACCTCGAATAACTAAAAATAACAGATTAATTGACACATTTCTCTGCTTAGCACCTAGTTGCATAAAAACTGTTGTGATCAGAGTTCTGCTGAATTATCATGCTTTTTTCAAGTTGTGCCACAAGTGATATTGAATACAATCCAGTTACCAATACATTTTTTGAAGGCTGGCTGAGTATCACCTGTACACACTAATGAACACATAGCCCAGCAATGGTAATACTGTATGATAATGTGTGTGCCCGCCCTGTCCAGTTTAATCAGTTACACATGCAGTTTTTAGTGTGTGTGATTAGAAAGCCTCACCAGCCTTTGAAAGCAGCATACTTTAAATCTGAAAGTGTGGGAAACCTCCTTTGTGCTTCAGTTATGTCTACATTCTCTGCCAATTTAGGCAATTTTATTCAGGGTGGTCAGCTGTAAAATTACTTGGTTTTGTGTGTTGTGCTGACCCCTCAAAACCTTTCTTTTGTCTTATTTATCAATGTATACAGTGCATTCAAAGGGTAAACATCGGATATGCTCAACAATTGTAATGACAAGACATTACTGTTCAGCAGCACCAAAAATCCTTTAAGATAACCATTGGAGACTCCGGTGGTTTGATGATACAAAGTCAGGACATAAAATCATCCTAAAAATGGTTCTCTTTTTGTCTTTTGGCCATTGGATAGAAGAGCTGATTTCACAAGCAAGACCTACTGTAGACTTTATGTTGAGTTGCATGAGATATGATATGACCTCATCATAAACCATAAATAGTCAGGTGTTCATGCCACCAAAAGGCAATCACCACTCTCACTATGTAAATAAAGGAAAGCTGCATCCTGATTACATTCTAGAATATTTGACAGACACACAGCCATTGTTTTAGAGCTGGGGGAAAAAAACAAATGTGGTAAACCAACGTTGATGTCGAGCTATGCAGAGTCAGACATATTGTAACCTGTCTTCTATGTGTTGCTGCAGCCATGTGCAGTTGTTGAAAGTAAGCAAGAGATGTTTTGGGGATGATCAAAGCTGGCTGCAGCAGCAGCGGCCTTATTCTTCTTACAACACACACTGTATCTTAAACATGCCACATGTTTTTGTCACAACAAAATGCCATAACGTGGAGAACATTAGCATGTTGTTTAAAGTCTGTACACAGACAGATTACTACCGTCACTATTTTATGACTTATGTATCAGCTGTACTTGTGTAAGAATACTTTATGTTGTTGTATAACACATACAACCTAATAAAAATAAGAGTGCTATTCCTTGCATTTTTGTAAGGTTTAGCATATTAAACGGGTTGTTAGCAACTTGCTGAAAGTTCCATTTTTCAAACCAACATTTTTTATTAAGAACACTCCCAGTTAGCTTATCTTACCAATACTGGTTTAAGAGAAAATATTAAACAAATAAATGTCAATGTTTGTCACAATTATAAGTTAAACGTTTTAAAACCCTTCCACAGAGGCTGGGGGAAATGTTGCTTTGATTGGCTTTTAATGGTTGTCAGTCACAACAAACTCGTCCACGCATACATGCGTGGACGAGCCTGCCTACCCAGAGGAGAGTTCTTGGCGAACAAAAAAATCAAATACAGAGGCAATGGCCATTGTTCTTTTTCTCCATGTGTGAGCATAGAAGGGGTCGTATCTTGGATGGTTTGAACCAGGAAAAGGGCAATCCACAAGAATTACGGCTCTCTGAACATGAGCGCCCTACAAGCATCTTTAAAATACATGTTTAAAAAGGATTCCCTGCCAAATAAGGCTGAAAAAAAAAACTAGCGATTCATTCCTGCACGTGTACACATCAACTGCTTTTCCTTCTGGATAAAACCGCCCTTTGAATACCTTTTGTCGGCGTATATGTATTACAGTATGCGAGTGAAAACGTGTACACAGTGGTCTTGGAGTGAATGCACTCTTTGCTGAAGAAGCATGTGCAAATGTCCCTTTGGGGTCCTTAGCTGAGGCCTTATATGGTAAGTGCAACAGTGAAACCTGAACATCACTTTACTTCGCTAAGATTGCCTTGACATTTCATGGCCAACGGGTTTGTCGGTACTAATCAGTCAAGGTAAAGAGCTAAAATATCTTTATGGCACTAAGGAAACTGCAGGGCAACGCTGTTTAACAGAAACGTGTCAGGATGCAACGAGCGCACTGTCTAGCTTTTGTACTATCCTTCAAATGCTGAATTTTAAAATATTTTTCTTTCTTTTGGCTTTTTTCTTTCCATTGTTAAACATGCTATAATGTCTGACAGTGTTGCTAAAAAATATCAATACAGGGGTACCTCTGGATACAAATAGCCCACCTTACGAGTTTTTCAAGATATGAGCTGTGTATTAGCTTATTATGTTCTAGGTTGCAAGGCAAAATTTAGGTTACGAGCCTCCCCGCTTGTGGTTGGCATAGCGAATGCCACGGTGAAACCACTAATATCTGATCAAAATATTAAATCTTATCTTATTAAATCTTTGTTTTTCTAACCATGAGGAGAAGAGGACACAGATGATATTCATTAAATAAAAAACAAATGTAAAGAAACATGACCAAGCATATAGCTAACTTGGTGAAGCTAGTCTTCACCATACTGAAGCAGAAGCAAATCAATAATGCCCACCAAGGATGTTAAAATAATATCTATACGGCAGACCTTTTTCCATGAAAATACGGAGACACTGCTGATGGTGTGTTTGATGAAGAAGCAGCTTGAAAGATATACCTTACAAGTACTCTCTCTAAGGTAAATATTATTACATTATTTCACAAAACTTACTGTAGATTTAGAACATTTGAATGTACTAGTGCATGAGCTCGTGCAACAACATGTTGTTCTTATCTGTACTGTAAAGTTCAAATTTGAATGACAATAAAATAAATAAAAGGAAGTCTAAGTCTAAAAGGAAGTCTAAGTTTGTTTTGATACAATACTTCTTATCCAAAAGCATGTTTTTTTCAAAAGACACGTTACATGTTAGAATTGTGCTGTTTTGGGAGGGCCAGTCACGGATTAAATTGATTTTTATGCAGTTCAACGGGTGACGTTGTTTCGCAATACAAGTTTTTAGAGGTACGAGCTGCGTCACATAACCAATTAACTTGTATCCCGAAGTACAACTGTATGTAATGTTCTTGCAGTAAAAGTACTTCCAGTAAAAGTAACTCTAATGTATTACCCATAACTTTGACTGCGCTTTTAAATTATAGGCCCATTTCAGGAGTGGACTAATTAAAACAAAGTAATGCAATTAAGAAATCGGCTGACACGCACGGCCTGGTATTGGGATTAACTGCCACCTTGCATCTACTTGTAATCAACATTTAAAATAACTTTTCTTGCCCACATCTGCCTTCCAATTGGAAATAAGACGTTTTGCCACATCTGGTTAAGTCGCCATTCCAGTATAGTGCTACTTGATAGAGTCATGATGTTGGATTAGAGGGCATGTTTAACACTAGCAAGATATGACTAGAATGAGGCATTTACATAATTAGTGAATACAAAAAAACAAAAGGAGTTATCTGGGAAGAGGAGCAAAGTCGACGCCTAGATCAAACACATAAAAAAACTGCTTCAGTAACGTTTAAACTTATAAAATGCCTTTTTCTGTTATCTATTAAGTGACTGCTGGTTAAAGTGCTTGGTATACTCTTGGCATATATGAGGCCACTCGCTGTATCTGCTACAGGCCTGAGGCTTTTTTTATTAATTTTTTTTTTTTTCCAACTATTCAATCTTGTATGCATCTTATAAATCCTTTGTTATCAACAGAGCACCGCTGTCTAACATGCAGTATTGCAGCATTAACCGCTGCTTCGTTCTCATATCATGGCAGTTTAATGGTTTCACAGTACATTTGTTCGCTAATAAAAACTGTTACTGCGCAATGCAAAATATTTCCATCTTAATAATAATTTCAAATCATTAGTTGGGTTGCTGTGTGAATGCTATAGTACATTGCTTAGAATAACGACCATGACGAAATGGTCAAAAGTGTACGTGGCTATATTTTAAGATTTTAAATGATTTCTATGGTGCATCAATCCTATTTTTAATAATTTATCTGGTGACTTCAAAGAAAAAGGGCGCAAATCATGCACCCTGCTCTCTTCTTCAAGGTAGAAACGCCTCAGTGTTCTGTTGATGCCTGGAAAAAATGGCTGCCATTTTTTTTTTATTGCTCTTGACGGTTCTGCTTGATAGTAGCTACCTTTTGTAAGTGGTCGTGCCTGTACACCTCAGGGGGTTGCACGCATGAAAGGAATTGTGCTTGGCCTATTGTGTCTGGACTGTACTCCTAGGTACCATCTGTTTCTACATTCGTATGTAGAAAGTAGCCCAAGATTGAAGAACCATTCTTGGCGATTGTGAAACATTTTTATGAAATTACTATTTGGGTTGACTGCTTGGGGTGTCTTTGCTACTGCTATTACAGTAATTGAAGATGTGAAACTTTTTCATGTTGTCTATCTGGTGATTTATAGTTGCTGTTTGGATAATCCATTAAAACGTTCTATATACATCATATCTGACGCATCTCAAAATAAAAAGGTTTTAAATTGGGTACAATCTGCTTGTTTCAAACGAAAGACTGACGGTAAGATATCCGTATTTGGACTCTGGAAAACTAAGGCTATCAACTTGGAGGGAGGGGTGTTGTAAAAAAAATACCTGGAAAGACATCTAACATGATTGGGCAGTTATCATGGGCGAAGAAAGGTCCTGCTGAGCTCTGCAAGGAGCCACTCTGCACAATCCACAGAGGTTTTTACTCTACCCTACTGCATTTCTTCCGGTTGCTCATCATCTGACTGAAAAGAAACACCACATTCAAAAAACCTTTTGGTATTTAATATGATATGGATTTCAACATAAATAAAGACCTGGGTATACGATTGTAACGGGCATTTCTTTGAGCAACTCATTCGGAAATGAACAATCATTAATTTATTTTTGTTAAACATTTTTAGTGCAGTGTCAGTAATGCAATGGCACTGTATTTTAGGGCTAATCCAACATTTGTTTTGGCCCATGTTGACAAAATAGTCCCGTGTAAAATGTTGTGGACACATAGTAAATGGTCTATATTTAAATAGCGCTTTACAATACCTGCAGGATACCCAAAGCGCTTTACATTATACGTCACATTCACCCATTGTCACACACATTCACACACTGATGGTGTAAGCTGCCATGCAAGGCGCTAGCCACGACCCATTAAGAGCAAGGTGGGTAAAGTGTCTTTCTTAAGGACACAACGGCTGTGACTAGGATGGCGGAAGCTGGATTCGAACCAGGAACCCTCAAGTTACTGGTACAGCCACTCTACCATCTGAGCCACACCACCCCAAATGAACACATAATTACTTATTTGAGAGTGGGAGGGGGCTGGCAAACAGCACAAGTACATAGGATTCCCAAATAAAGGCCTACTGAAATGATTTTTTTTTAAATTTAAACGGGGATAGCAGATCTATTCTATGTGTCATACTTGATCATTTCGCGATATTGCCATATTTTTGCTGAAAGGATTTAGTATAGAACAACGACGATAAAGATCACAACTTTTGGTATCTGATAAAAAAAAGGCTTGCCCCTACCGGAAGTAGCGTGATGTAGTCAATTGAACATATACGCAAAGTTCCCTATTGTTTACAATGATGGCCACCAGAAGTGAGAGAGATTCGGACCGAGAAAGCGACGATTTCCCCATTAATTTGAGCGAGGATGAAAGATTTGTGGATGAGGAAAGTGCAAGTGAAGGACTAGTGAGGAGTGGAAGCGATTCAGATAGGGAAGATGCTGTGAGAGCCGGGGGTGACCTGATATTCAGCTGGGAATGACTAAAACAGTAAATAAACACAAGACATATATATACTCTATTAGCCACAACACAACCAGGCTTATATTTAATATGCCACAAATTAATCCCGCATAAAAACACCTAGGTGTTTGTTATACTAACTCCTAGCTACTAGCTACTAGCTCGAGCTAGTTATAGCTCGAGCGGGTAATATGGACGGGATCCCGTATATATAACCCGCCAATACAATTCAAGCACCTGCACAGCACACACACTCACTCATTTAGCCCAAAGGACCGTTCACCTAACCCAAGGTTCATAAAGCTTATATATTTAACCAAAGTTACGTACGTGACACGCACGTACGGGCAAGCAATCAAATGTTTGGAAGCGCTCGGGTGGGACCTGATATTCAGCTGGGAATGACTACAACAGTAAATAAACACAAGACTTATATATACTCTATTAGCCACAACACAACCAGGCTTATATTTAATATCAATCAATCAATCAATGTTTATTTATATAGCCCTAAATCACAAGTGTCTCAAAGGGCTGTACAAGCCACAACGACATCCTCGGTGTCGAGTGGGTCTGACATAATATTGTGAAAGTCCAACACATCAGCGAAAGTCCAGTCCATGGTGGGGCCAGCGGGAACCATCCCGAGCGGAGACGGGTCAGCAGCGTAGAGATGTCCCCATCTGATGGACAGGCTAGCGGTCCACCCCGGAGCAGAGTAGAAAAGAAAAGAAAAGAAACGGCAGATCAACTGGTCTAAAAAGGGAGTCTATTTAAAGGCTAGAGTATACAAATGTGTTTTAAGATGAGACTTAAATGCTTCTACTGAGGTAGCATCTCTAACTTTTACCGGGAGGGCATTCCATAGTATTGGAGCCCGAATAGAAAACGCTCTATAGCCCGCAGACTTTTTTTGGGCTCTGGGAATCACTAATAAGCCGGAGTTCTTTGAACGCAGATTTCTTGCCGGGACATATGGTACAATACAATCAGCAAGATAGGCAGGAGCTTGACCGTGTAGTATTTTATACGTAAGTAGTAATATGCCACAAATTAATCCCGCATAACAAACACCTAGGTGTTTGTTATGCTAGCTCCTAGCTCCTAGCTACTAGCTAGAGCTAGTTATAGCAAGCGATCAAATGTTTGGAAGCGTACTCACGGTATCGCGTCTGCGTCTGTTAAAGAAGTCAAAGTCCTCCTGGTAAGAGTCTCTGTTGTCCGAGTTCTTCCATCTTGACTGCATCTTTCGGGAATGTAAACAATGAAACACAGACTGTGTTGTGTTGCTGACTTCCCTCGCAAAATACTCCGCTTCGCACCGACTTTCTTCTTTGCTTGCTCAGCTTCTTTCTCCATAATGCAATGAACAAATTGCAACAGATTCACCAACACAGATGTCCAGAATACTGTGGAATAATGAGATGAAAACAGAGCTATTTCGTATTGGCTTCAATGGGGAAGCCATACCTCTGTTAAACTGTTATCCTCCAAAGGCGTTTTGAACCGGAAGTTCCCCTGGAAATTTAAAATTGCACTTTATAAGTTAACCTGGCCGTATTGGCATGTGTTGCAATGTTAAGATTTCATCATTGATATATAAACCATCAGACTGCGTGGTCGGAAGTAGTGGGTTTCAGTAGGCCTTTAATAAGTACGACCATTATTTTTAAGACCTCACAAATGGCCCACGGTTTAAAAATAAAAACTCCCTCCAAAACACAATGTTCAGAGGCAACCAAAACTGCGTGCAAGCTCATGCCCAAATGCTTGTTTTGAATGTCAAATTTTTGTTATGTTCACACATTACCATTGCTCAATACATGTATCCAAAATGTTTACATTTATAAGTCAGAAAAGAGGAAATTCATCATGCTGTAAACTCAGTTGGACCAATTAGATTTTTGAAGGGAGCCATCACTGTTTCTGCTCATTTATGATTTTTATATAGTGCCCTAGAGACTTATCCAGGTTCCTCCAGTCAACAACTTATCTTTGCCAGCAATGGGTTTCCACATTTGAATGTTTTATTATAGTTTAAAGTGTGTTTTGTAAGCATATTTACTTGTGCAGTATCATCATCCTCGTCACTTCCTGTCAATGAGAAAGGACGCAAAAGAATAAGGCTCCGCTTCTGCTACCAGAGTTTTTTGTTAAATCTGAAGATTTTGACCACTGATTTGCGATCACAGCCACAGGAGAGTACCCTGACATCTTCGATCTGATTTTGGACAGTAGAGAGGCACTGATACGCTGAAATAAGGCGAGTTGGAAGAGCCGTTAGCCTCAAGCCAAAGGCGCCTTGCAGAACAGCAAGTGGTCAACTTTCTGCAATCAAAGGAAATTGAAATTGACATTAATACCATCGAAACATGCATCCCACTGAACGGAAGAAACAACAACGCCACTCCAGTCGTGCTTGTGAAACTCGTAAACAGAAAATCGAAAATGGCACTGCTGAGACAGGGTAAGAAGCTGAAGGGAACAAATGTGTACATGAATGAGCATCTCACAAAACGTAATGCTGGAATCGCCAAGAAAGCACGCGACTTGAGAAAGGAGGGAAAAATCCAGGGAACTTGGAGCGCCAACTGTAAAATCTACATCAAGCTGAATGGAGGTCCAGAAGCAAGAGTTATTGTTGTCCATGACATCAAGGACCTGGACAATTTTTAAAGTTGAGACAGCTTCCACAACAACGATGGTAATGGACTCTGACAGAAAACAAACACCCAGCATGGACACTACTATGTTCCAAGGGACGACTAAACAAGAGGACCTACATTCAGGATTGCATCCACCTACACTTATAGAGATTATTGAAACAACATCAAAGATTGTTGAACAAGAAAATATAGAACTAAAAAATTTCTGCAACAAAGATCACAAAAACTAGGATTTGGAAAATGATATAGATCCAGATACAAATTTTTTCTCCCACATCAGTAATAATTGTTTTTATTATACAGATGATCAATATAATAGCAACATTGAATGTGATAACAAATTGTCAATTATTCATTTTAATAGTAGAAGCTTGTATGCAAATTACAACAACATTAAGAACTTTTTGGAACACATCAACGAACCCTTCAAAGTGATTGCTGTCACAGAAACATGGATTGATGATAAAAAAGGAATAGATTTTGATCTGGAAGGATATGAACTAAACTACATTAACAGAACCAACAAAAATGGAGGAGGAGTAGCTGTGTACGTGATGAAGAACCTGAACTACAAAGTGGTAAAAAACATGTCATTTGCTATAGATAATATCTTAGAATGTATAACCATTGAAATATGTCAGGAAAAAAGCAAAAACATTTTCATTAGTTGTATATATAGATCACCTAAGTCAAGTATAGAACAATTTGAAGAATGGATCAAAGCAACTTACATGGACAATGGTCAAAGAATAATGTTCTTATGTGGTGACTTTAATATTGACTTATTGAACCCCAACAAGCAAAAGTCTATTGATAACTTCATTGATACAATGTACAGCATCAGTTTATATCCTAAAATCACAAAGCCAAGCAGAATCACAGCACACTGTGCCACGCTTATTGATAATATTTTTACCAATGATTTTGATAATAATACTACAAGTGGTCTACTTATAACCGACATAAGTGATCATCTGCCAGTTTTTACAATATATGATGGAAACTACAAGAAGAACATGGAAGACAAAAGGACATTTCGAAGACTGTGCACAGAGAAGAGGATGATTGCCTTTAAAATTGAGCTACAAAAGCAAGATTGGGACAATGTGTACAATGAAAAAGAGGTTGATGAAGCATATGAACATTTCTTAAACAAGTTCATAATACTTTATGACAAACATTGTCCATGGATACAACTCAGTAACAAGCAGAGAAAGAATAATCAACCATGGATGACAAAATGATTAAAAAATGCTTGTAAGAAGAAGAATACACTATATAGGAAATTTATAGCACAAAAATCTACAGAGGCAGAAATTAAGTACAAAAAGTATAAAAACAAGTTAACAGACATAATACGATCATGTAGAAAAGAATATTACAGTGAATTATTGGATAGGAACAAAAATAACATGAGAGCAACATGGGGCATCCTTAATAGCATTATCAAAAATGGCACAAAGAGGGACTACCCCCAATATTTCTTAGACGGAAATAAAAAAAAATGACAACATAAAGGAAGTAGTTGAAAGCTTCAATAATTATTTTGTAAATATTGGACCAAAATTGGAAGAAAGGATTCCAGACCCAGTTTCAATCGAGGACTATAATGATACCATAGAGCGAAATCCCAACTCCATGTTCCTCAGTAATGTGACACAGGAGGAAATAGTTACAATCGTGAAAAAATGTAAATCTAAGACTTCAACTGATTGTAACGGACTTGATATGGAAACGATAAAAAAGGTTATAGAAGAGATTTCAGGACCATTAATGTATATTAGTAACCTATCATTTCAAACAGGTACTTTTCCAAACAAAATGAAAATAGCTAAAGTTGCACCAATTTATAAGACTGGAGACAAACATCAATTTACAAATTATAGACCTGTTTCTTTACTTCCACAATTTTCTAAAATCATTGAAAAACTGTTCAATAACAGATTAGAGAGTTTCATAAATAAAAATAGAATACTCGAAGAGAACCAATATGGATACAGAGCTAATGTTTCAACTTCAATGGCTTTAATTGAAATTACAGAAGAAATTACCAATGCAATAGATAGTAAAAAATGTGCAGCAGCAGTGTTCATGGATCTAACTAAAGCATTTGACACTATTAATCACAATATTTTAATCAAAAAACTAGAACGATATGGCATCAGAGGGTTAGTCTTAAACTGGATTAGAAGTTATCTAACGGACAGGAAACAATACGTGAAGCTAGGCGAACACACGTCTACAACGCTAAATATATCCTGTGGTGTACCTCAGGGATCAATACTAGGACCTAAATTATTCAATCTCTATATAAATGACATTTGTAAAGTTACAAAAGATTTAAACTTAGTACTATTTGCGGATGATACAACAGCGTTTTGTTCAGGAGAGAACACTCAGAAGTTAATACAAATAATAACAGAAGAAATTAACAAATTAAAAAGGTGGTTTGACAATAACAGACTATCGTTGAATCTCAGTAAAACTAAAATAATGCTATTTGGTAACAATAGAAGAGAAAGTCAAACACAAATACAAATAGACGGAAAAGAAATTGAAAGAGTAAATGAAACCAAATTTCGAGGTATAATGATTGATGATAAATTGAACTGGAAATCTCACGTAAAAAATATACAACATAAAGTAGCAAGAAACACGTCAATAATGAATAAAGCAAAACATGTTCTAGACAAAAAATCACTTCATATTCTCTACTGCTCACTAGTGTTACCATATCTGAGTTACTGTGTAGAAATATGGGGAAATAATTACAAAAGTACACTTCATTCATTAACGGTGTTACAAAAAAGATCAGTTAGAATAATACATAATGTTGGATATAGAGAACATACAAATCCTTTATTTATTGAATCAAAGATAATGAAATTCCACGACATAGTGAATTTGCAAACAGCTAAAATTATACACAAAGCAAACTATAACCTGCTACCCAAGAATATACAACAATTCTTCTCAAAAAAAGAGGAGAAATATAATCTTAGAGAAAAATGTAATTTAAAACATTTGTATGCACGTACAACACTTAAAACCTTCAGTATATCAGTATGTGGAATTAAATTATGGAATGGATTAAGCAAAGCAATCAAACAATGTACTAATATGATCCACTTCAAGAAACTCTTCAAACTTAAAGTGTTTACAAAGTACAAAGAAGAAGAACCATGATAAACATTCTGAATTTATTTAATTCATCCATTCTTTCACTCTCAAAATAATCTTACTTATCTCATCATATGAAATGTAACTTACTTCACCAATTATTATTTATCTATTTATTTTTATTGTGATTACTTATGGAGTACATTGTGAATAAATTGAGAACAGGAAGTGAACAAAAAAGTTTAGCAACTGTTATGTAAAAGAAAAGGGGTAGGATTAAATAAGCCCTGGTTCTTCCTACTCCTTTTCGAACATGTTGAAAAGAGAAACTGGAAATTGTGATGTATCATGTTGTATGCTTGCATGTTCGAAATAAACTCAAACTCAAACTCAAACTCAATCATTAATCTTTAATGCACCCACTTTGTACTAAACTTGCTCCAACCTACTTTAGCCAATGGAAGTGTGCAGCTGTATAAAGCCAGCATAGTTTGTCCCTAGGTGATAGTGCTGCTTTGAAGTACACCATGATAAGGCTGCAAAGTGTTAGGTCCAGGGCTTTTGTCTTTTATGCTTCCATTTCAGGCTGGGACTTACATGCATAGATGATGAACATAGTTGTTTTTGCATCACACAATCCCTGGTCAGTCAGCAGTGTCTAGTGTGTCTTTGTTTGGAGGGTCACAGGGAAGATTGATTTTATTTCACACTCTGGCCTCTCTCTACAGCGCCAGATCTTAACTTCATCTCAGTGCAGCTGCTCTTCTTTGAAAGCTAATGAACTGCAGAGATTGACTGGTCTAGTTTGCTCTGGTGGAGAGGAGTTAATAGACTAGAATTCATGTCCCTCAACCAAACTGCCCATAAAACAATAGAATGGAGTCGGTCGGGCTTTCCAGTTGTCTCACTTTTAAATCTTCCAAAACAAAAATGTTCTATTAAACCATGAAGAAGTAAAAAGATTTTCATACCAAACATTGTAAAAATGGCAAACTCTCTCATACCAAACATATAGTAACATTTTACAACATGCACTCGAGTGGTAACATGTTTTAATGTTTGGCTGATGTCCCTGTTGTGGCATTTTAATAACTAATTTATTCATTGCTACATATTCTTAGAGAGTTTGTCAAACATTGCAATCAAAAGACTCTTAAATCAAATAATCTCTATTAACTCAATTTGACAGAGCGAGCAATTTTGATGCCGAAATAAGCAACTCTACCTGGTACTAAAAACATGCATACTTTTAATAACCTCAAAGAAAGTACAGTATGACCAATGTTCACTAGCATCATGCTTTACCGATACAAAAAAAAAGGAAATTTAACGGATTTAAATTAGACATCAAGAGGATTACCTTTAATTTGATCCGTTTTACCGCTGTTGTTTCTAAACATAGGGTGTCTAATAAAATAGGTCTTAATGTGTGCCAGTACGATGTTTCATTCTTTAAGATTCTCTTGTTTTCATTCTACTTTCGATGCAAAAGTGGCCTCAAAGTACAGGTAGTGTTAAAGACACTGAATTTCTAGGTAATGAATTGGCTGATATTTTAGGGAAGGGGATCAATCCATCATGAAAATGATTAGGAACATGCTTCTCATTGGATGTTTTACCAAGTTCATAGAAGCAGTAACATTGCTTAAAATGTTGTTTAGGCGAAGGACTGGCATCCTAATATCCATCATTGAGAATTGTGACCATTGTGTGGAATTGTCTTTTTAATTGCTTCTTGAATACATCAAGGCAAAACATAGTGCACTAGCAGGGTTTCCCTTAAAATGCCACTATATGTGGTGGTGGGGGCGTGGTCAATATGACATCATCATATATATGATGTCATGATCATTTTGATTTGCGTATATTTTCTTTAAAAAGGCTAAACAAACGTTTTAAGTATGTTTAAAAACAACTATGTGTTATTAGTTAATAATAATGACATATTTTTCTTCTTATATTATCAGAATCAGCTTTATTGGCCAAGGAATTTGACTTGGCAGTCTGTGCTCTCTTCGTTAAATGCAATTTCAATTACTTGTATCCCGACACTGTGTTTCTTCCCGGAAGTGAAAAGCAGTGGTCGTAAACCAAGCTAAGATGGCTCTTGTACAGCAAGCACCGTGCGAACAGAGTACAAAAAGGGCTTAAATTTTCCTGCAAAAAGCAGATACCAGCAAAAAAATCTAACTATGCAATGGAATAGATCCCTATTCCTTATTTTTTTTAAAAACATTTGTCGAGTGATATCAACAATTATACGTCGGTAGCGTTCCTATACATATCAAACTATTGTGTTCCAGACGCCATTCTACACGACAAAACAGATGGAGACTTGGAAAAGCATGGAGGTCTACTTTGTGTGTGACTGACAAGGAAATTGGTATCAAGACTCTCTCAGATAAATATGCATCATTATTGCTCGGGTAAGGTTGAATTTCATGATTTAACTTCGCGTTTACTACAATGTTTGTTGCTGTTGCACGCGCCGTTTACGAGTAGCGGGTTTTTCCCTGTCTTTATCAAAATATAACTATATATCTCAACGTTTTGTATGTGCTGAAAGCTTCATTTATGATTGTTTCCTTTGGTAAAAGCTTAACTGTTTGTGGTTTTGCTCACATTTGCTTTCTTTTATTTATACTTGCTGAGTTGGTACTTTTCGAAACACTCGTAGCAAACGTGTTTAAGAAATACAAATAAGATCAACATAATGCTTAAATGGGAAATAATAACCGTTAAAAGTATATCCAACAAACCTTTAACAAAGTGATCACTGCAAACTCATGCATTCTTCAACCCTGCTCCCTTGGACTGGAGTGTGAGCTGCATGCTTTTCTCGTTGTTTCTTAAAATCTGCACTTTTCCACGCTTTTTGATTACCTTCCAAAGAAATGTTTCGTACAGCCGAAAAAAACAATACAAGAATAGGGCATTTTTTCTTCGAGAAAGGCTAAATGGCGCCTAGTAGTTTGACCACCAGGCATATTTTATGGGCGGGACGTGAGCCGGACATGACGTCAGTAAAATCCAAGCAATTGTTGATGCACTTTGTAAAAGATAACACAGGGTACACCATATGCATACAATGCATTAATTAAATGTGTTTACTTGTAAAAAAAAAAGAAATAAATATTTTCATGTAAGAAAAAATAAATATTTTGAAGGTGTGGCGGCATTTATCTTGCAGTGGCAGTGCGCCACGCCGCCACGGTTATTTATATGTCGGGGAAACCCTGTCTTGGCTGCAACCAGCAGAGGCACTATTTAATGATTCGGTGCAAAGTACTGTAGTACAGTATATGGCCTAAAGACAAACAACATAATGCCAGCTAAGGTACCGTTCATCCACACAAACTTCATGGCAAAACCCCTCCTCTCTGTGCAACAGTGTGAATATTATTTGGACTGGCTAGGAATGTAACAATATGAAAATTTCACATCATGGTTATTGTGACCAAAATTATCACGGTTATCATTATATCACGGTATTGTTGAATGTGCTCAAAAAGTACTTAAGCACACACTTACATATTTTAATCAAGTTTTATTAAAAGAAAATTACAATGAGCAGTATAATTGGCCCTCAAGTTTATGGAAGTGCTGTTATCAATCACGGTTGTATAGTTTTAATTTAAAACCGTTTTAAACCGGGGAGTTTTACCGTGGTTCATCATTAATACTGTTTATAATTTCATACTTAGGTTGATTATTTATTGACTGCATTCATGGCAGGGTTTCCCGCAGCGCTTTGTTGTTAAGGCGGCTGCCTTAACAACAAAGACCCACCGCCTAAACTAAAGTCTTAACAAGCTGCTCCGCTTAGTTCTGCCTCTGTCAGTACGTCTCTACAGCACCCAGCATTGTCCCACCCACAGAACCATCTGATTGGTTACACGCAGAGCGGTAACAGCCAATCAGCAGTGTGTATTCAGAGCGCATGTAACAGCCAATCAGCAGTGCGTATTCAGAGCGCATGTAACAGCCAATCAGCAGTGCGTATACAGAGTGCATGGAGTCAGTGCTCCTGCGGTGGGGTGAGCAGAAAGGTGTTTAGCAGGTAAGCATAAGGCAGCGGACTCTCCCCAAATTATAATAAACACCTCCCAGTCAACTACTAGTAACATCACTATGAGCCCGTTGACGTTCTAGAAACATAAGCGGCAGCTCAGCTCGCTCGCAGTCCTTTAGGTGAAGGCTAATTAGCTTTTAGCGTAACGTTAGCTCATTTTGCGGTGTGTGTGTGTGTTACGGACAGCAAAGCCCTGTCTGTCTGAGAGAAAGACAAGCATTATTGACCTACAGTTAACAACTAAGTTATTTCACTTTACCTTTTTCTGTGTCGATTAATCTGTGTTTAAGCAGCAAAAAACGACATTATGTTAAATGAAGAGTTTCCTGACGCTGTCTCTGATAGTTGATATAATAATGTAACTGCATCATAAAGCCTACATGAACTCCATGGTGTTCAGGGATGAATAGTCTCTCCTATTGCTATTGTACTATTTTTTCAGCTATAGTTACATTAATCATTAGTAATGTGGCAGCCTAGTTTTGAATGGCAGGGTCCCTGCTATCACATGTTAATAAAAATATAACATTTACATAATACAAATCAACTACAGGCTTCCCAAATGCTGTAATAAATTACGCATGATGAGTTGAACATATGTCAGCATGTGGCCCCACTTTTAACTCTTTTTTTTCAAACGCGTATTGCAAACGCTTACTTACAGTAACGTATTTTTCGGAGTATAAGTCGCACCGGCCGAAAATGCATAATAAAGAAGGAAAAAAACATATATACTGTAAGTCGCACTTGAGTATAAGTCACATTTTTGGGGGAAATTTATTTGATAAAACCCAACACCAAGAATAGACATTTGAAAGGCAATTTAAAATAAATAAAGAATAGTGAACAACAGGCTGAATAAGTGTACGTTATATGATGCATAAATAACCAACTGAGAAAGTGCCTGGTATGTTAACGTAACATATTATGGTAAGAGTCATTCAAATAACTATAACATATAGAACATGCTATACGTTTACCAAACAATCTGTCACTACTAATCGCTAAATCCGATGAAATCTTATGCGTCTATTCTCTTACGTGAATGAGCTAAATAATATTATTTGATATTTTATGGTAATGTGTTAATAATTTCACACATAAGTTGCTCCTGAGAATAAGTCGCACCCCCGGCCAAACTATGAAAAAAACTGCGACTTATAGTCCGAAAAATACGGTAAGTCATTAATTTGACTTAGTTAGTCACTATTTTGACTTAGTAAGTCATTATTTTGTCATTATTTTGACTTAGTAAATTACAAAGTCAAAATATTGACTACTAAGTCATAATAATGACATACTTACTATCTCAGGTAACTAGGACTGGTTTGTTTTTACTTTACGGAAAAAATATTGAGATATATATTGTATATCGCCATTCAGCAAATGGAGCGGAAAACACAACCAAAAATTGTAGGCTTCTTCACGCGACGAAGCCGGCCTACTTCACCGCAGTCTGTAGTCTATTGCCCCCCAGGCTGTGGTGGCAGCGACGAGGTGGAGACCTGATGGCGACAGGCCGAGTTACACCGATCCTTACACCCACCCAACCCCTTCTGTCCGCTGGAGAGACACCACCTTAACTAACAAATTTTCTGGGGGAAACACTGCATGGTATGGGTGAGAAAAAGTATTGCTATGGCAATATATTGTCGTACTTTTTCCAACAATATAATATTGATGTTTTTAATGTCTTAGTATTGAGTTCAAACGTTTTAGTCATTGTAACTCAAAGACGACTTTCGTACCTCCGCTCCACAACAATTACTGTTGAAAAAAACATATTGGTAAAAAAACTAAACAAAAAACGCTTACCTTAGTATTGTTCGCCTAGAAAAACTAATATTACAATCATTTGTTTTGGATGGTTCTAAAAATAACAACCAATCGATGAATTAGTAATGTTTCATATAGTAGTCCAATGTCCACTACTAATCGTATGCTTCTGAACAGTGCAGGGGATGGCGTAAACAAAAAACAGAAGAACAGAAGAAAAAATAGGTTGATCTGCAGGGGTCTTTCTACTGCCAACTGCAGAGGAGTGAACATTCATATTGCCAGGGGTCCTGGGAACCGCATCACCACCCAGTCATTACTCAGTGATGAAGGGGGGTTGGGATGGAGCAGACCTGTACACAGGTCACAGGGGCCATAACGAGAGCCAGATGGGCTGAGGGGACAGGGAAATACATGGACAAGGACCTCTACTACTTTCAAATAATGTGCATGTACGCACACGCACAGTGTAGGTTGAGGTATTTGAGGAATGTCTTGAGGAATGTAAAATAAGTCCTTTTTTTTCTGTTAATCAAAAGTGATGTGTGGTGTTATGTTATGTTATGTTGATCTGTGATGATTTTAATCTACATTTGAAACAATTCTGTGATGCTTTGGTGTACATTTTGTGTAGATTTTGCTCCACAGTCGCTTTTATAACCATTTTTTTTAGCTTGTCTGCAGTATGTTTAATTCTGGAGGTTTTCCCTGATTACAAATGAAACCAAACCCAACAAGGGATGTATACCGAGTCCCGGTATTTGTAGTACTGGTTCCTAATTGGGTCGGTCCTCCTGGACAGTGAAGCGTCTGGTCTAACGGTACCGCTATCTGCATTTTTTTTATCCAGCTGGTACCGTAATTATGAAATGTTGTCACACTCCATCGCAGAGTTAATAGACACCTTGCTTAAAGGGTAACTGCACTTTTTTGGGGAATTTTGCCTACCGTTCTCACAAGAGAGACAAGAACACACTTTTTTTTTTTTTTTTTAAGATTTTAAAGATGATAAAAAAACGCTTGGAAGATGCGGCTAATGGTTGTAACATTAAAATCCCTCTAAGACAACTTCAAAACCCTCCATCAACGTTTTGTATACACACTGCAAGTCTATATATAATGTAGTAACAGACACATTCATAACAATATGTAATATTTTCAATATTTACTGTATTTTGATCATTTTAATCAATGCCAGGACCCTGCCGTACTGACTCCTTCCGTGCATTGATTTCCGTTTTCATAGCAGCGCACTTCCGACTTCCAGCAACAACTGTGTGTTCCTACTTCCGGATACAAAACACTTGTGTGTTCTCATCATGGCAGACTTGGGAACAAACAATGAAAACAACTATTTTTGGACAAATTAGATTCACAACCTTATCTTTTTTTAACCTGAATGAACAAAGGATGGACTGCTGAGTGAGGTGAAAGCGACTCAAAGCTGCAAATGTGGAATTTGGAGACAAGCTATTTCAACATAAATGGCGTGCTTACCCGAAATAAACCAGAAAAACCATCCCCGGCCAGCTGGACCAAACAAACAACTGTCCATCGAGTGAGTGGCGCTTTATATTAATCATGATACACGCAGCATGCCATGCGTTTTATTACAATTACTGTACAGTACATATGCTGCCTGGCTAGCTGTGTACAAACAAAACATGAAATGTGGGCTAATACTTTACAGTAATATGATTGTTCATTTTTTTCAGTCAGTCCAGATTGGTGTCTTATTGCAGTGAGTTGTGCATTACAAAGTCAAACGCGTTTGTTGTTGTCATAGAAGCTAGATTATCTCTTGGCGTAGTTAGCTTTTCAGCTAATACCGAAGCAGGCCGATGTGTTATTACGATAAAAAAATAATTCCTCAGTGTTCGCTCTTACAATAACAATGACGCTACAGCTTCGTTATTATACAGGTTATGGGACGTAAATTAAGTATTGTTGACGGTTTTTGAATATATTTTTAAAGTGATTTGGAGGTAGAATTGATTGCTCCCATTAGCTGTATTGTTGGCTACTTAGAACGAGCCGATTTTTACATGTTGGAATGCAAAAAAACTAAACTAAAACCTTTTGTCTTCTTGTCTTTCATAATGATTGTAAACGATAAGCAAAATTCCCCAAAAAGTGCACTAAACCTTTAAATGTGTTTCAATTACCGGTAGTTCTGTCTCTTGACTCTACAACTGGATGATTACAGCATTACACTTGATCAATGAATCTTTTTACTTTTATTGTTCACTCAACACAGACGCATAAATAAGTCGGTAGCTGTCAATCTCTGGTCCGTTAATCAAATACGTCTGTGTGCAACATATAAAACTATTTATATTGTTACAAAATGCACACCCACATAACACGCTAATTGATTTTATTGATACATTTGATACGATATATCATTTGAAAGGTGTGTGCTCTGTACATGAATGCATACATTATATTTCCAGTTGTAATATATAGAAACCAGTGATGGATCTGTGTAGTCTTTACAAGATGACATGACATAACTGCATTAGCAAACATATTGACTTGTTTAAGACTTAAAACTTAGATGTTAATAAAATAATTCCCTGCTGTGAGGTGTTACATCATGTTGTGGAGGTGTAAAACCTATTGTGCTAATAAAAAATAAAAAATAAAAATTAAAAAGGTTAAAAAAAATGCATTGGGTATCGATAACGAATAACGATAAGGGTATCGTATTGATCAAATATTAACTATTTACATCCCTACACCCAACCCTCTCCCAAATTATCCTAATTTATCTTTTGAAAATGTACACTGTTTGAATATATATCTTTGAAAAGATAAAAACAATTGTGGCGACAACTTCTCCGCTATATTTTCTTCCAGGCAAGGTAGAAATAAAACTTTATAAACATTTTATAGATTGACCTGGTCATTCCATTAGGTACATCTGCTCACTCATCCATGCTTGTGTTAGTTGTAGTATTACATGTAAGGATGGAGTTTTACTATTTGTTATATAGATGAAAATGTGTCTGTGAAATGTGAAAGTGTTATAAAAACTTCCTGTTACCTTGTGACCTTGCATTTCTGAACCATGAATGACATTTGAATAATTGTTAAATTTGCCGATGTCCAAATGATTCCTTCTGTTGGGTGTTTCTGTTCTGCCTTTAGAAAGTACTGGATTTGAACCTTGACTAAAGGCATAAATCTGAGTGAAGGAAGCAGACGCATCATTTCAAGGAAGGAAGCAAATTCACTGGGCTGTTAAACAATGAACTGACGCATTTGCTCCAGTGACTGCAAGATAAGACAGTTGTTAGGCAGTGTCTTAATGCTTGTGAGTTTTGTTATAGTCTTAGAAGATTTTGGCCCTCATAGACTTTCCACTGGACAGACTCGGACAGAGAAGAAAACACAATAAACATTAACTGCTATTCAGCAAAACAAATATTTGTCCTAAGTTGATTATGTCTCCTGCATCCCAAAACGGAGAGCACAAAGTGCTGAACAAGGTTTGTAATGACCCAACCTGTCTTTTGCAAGTAAGCACATACATCATCAACACAGTCTGGCTGGGGAGGTGGGGCGGCCGTTTGAGGTGCAATTTGAACAGGGCTAAGAGTCTCCATCTGATAAGCCTTCTTACAATGAAAACAACTGAGTCCATGTAGACAAGCTTGTGTGAAGCATCACTTTGAAAGGGAATGTAGTAGTTGGGTGGAGCTTTTTTTTATTTATTATTATGGCTGCAACAGTTTTTTCTCCTTTGTAACAGGAACCCTAAGTTGGTTTAGATTTCATGGGCGTGGGTATGGGGTTTTTTTGTTATGTAATTTTTTACTGCATCATGAAAGTAATGAGTAATGAGAACTGATGGACAATTTACAAACACAAACGGCACCTGCACATTTAGAAAGTCATCAAAACAGAATATAAATGGTATGTTTTATTTTAATTATGTTCAACCATGCCATACATATTTATATTTTAGTTTAGCATTTTAGCAAGGGAACAAACAACCATCTTTTACTTTTTTGCACCTTGAATGTTGTTTTCTGACTGTAATTTCAAACTATGCCCATACCGGTAACTGTTTACACTTCCCAGAACAGCATACAGAGCGGATACTTGTTTGCTTTTGAACATTTCCTGTAATATTTTTGGTTAACCGCCAACTTTGAAGAAGTGGTTACAAAATGTGCCAGATGAGTTTTTTTGCTCCAAATGCTTAAAAACTGTATTCATATCCCAGATATGTTTTATCAACCATTTGATTGATGGTACCAGCTTCATCAGGTAAAATGATTGGCTGGTAATTGCTATAAATTGAGTTTAGCAATAGATATTAGGACATATGGTCTTTATTTTGAATGTGTGCCGCAAAGATGTGTTTGTTTGAGTGTGGTGCTGATGTAGATGAAGAATGACTACCTCTTTCCCCCAGCATGACCGCAAAACAGAGTCCCTGGATGCCTTTTTATAGAACAGAGCTCATATTCTATATCAGACTTGGGCGGCCTGCGGGCCACATCCGGCCCTTTGTGCGTACCTGTCCGGCCCGCATGAGGCCAATCATAAATTACAAAAAGTATCTGTCGAGTGTGCAATACAACGGTGCTGCTTTTGTTTTGAAAAGCGTTATTTGTATTACTTCCTTGTGGACGTATGCGCGTGCGTGATTATGAGTGAATATGAACAGCTGCAATCACAAATGACAAAATAAAGTTGAAAAAACATCTATGTCGTGCGTGCAATACAACTGTGCTGCTTTTATTTTGAAAAGTGTTATTTATGGGCGTATGTCCGTGTGTAACCTGCGAGTGAAGGTGCACAGTGAAAAGTGATGCACGGTTTACACTTGAGACGCTAAAAAGAGAAAAGTTGATGACGAATGCTGTTTTTTCAACAAGACATGGACTGCCAAGCAACGTTCCCTCTAAGGTGCGCACCTGCGCGATTGCGCACTGCTCAAGCGTCCTCTGCGCACAGCACATATATGCCGCGCACCAAATCAAATCCCATCTGAATTCTAAACAAAATAAACACATTTATTCTGTGTAATTTTGCAATGCAACTTTGAGTGACAGTGACAACAAGCGGCCCTAATGGTGTTCGTCAACACCGTTCAATTGAACACCGTTCAATTATTGTAACGTCTATCGAGATGCTTCGAGGACAGGAATTATATCGATCACTTTATTGAGCAAAACTGTTTATATTCGGCCATAACCACACCAAAAACATGAGTAAAACACTTCTATCTCGAAAAAATAGTCATTTTCTGCCGTACAAACCAGGCCAAAACCAACTTGTCATCTGTCATCAACACACATACCACTAAACCACTGGTGCGTTTATGGCCACACAAAAAGTCGGACAACTCAAACACCACACAAAGTTACATTATAACTCCTCAGTCATACGTGTGCTTATTTTACTGTCATTTATTATTAATGTTAATTTATTTATATTAATCATTGAATGTTGTTCCTAGATAAAGTTACAGGAATGCACACTTCATCCTATGCTTACATTTCATTGTGCAACATGAGGATGTTTAAGGGGAACTAAATGTGATCTCTGAAAGGGGTACACATGATTTCCAAAGCATTGCTTTTGGTATAAAGTTAAGTTAGGTTAAATGAAAGTATTATTATTATTATTATTATTATTATTATTATTATTATTAGTATTTCTCTTATGGTATATATCAAAAATAATATTGAGCAAAATGTAATTGAAATATTGTCGAGGTGGCCCTCCAGCAGTGCTCGGGTTGCTCATGCGGCCCCCGGTGAAAATTAATTGCCCACCCCTGTTCTATATTGTGAATAATGATTTTGCTAATAGTGAGGTGATGATGAGGGAATTGTATGCCTTATTATGTCATTTTAATCTGTGGTTTTTTGTTGAAGACTTCTATGGAAATACAACAACCGAGACTCAGTTTTCCCTCGCCCAGACGCGGGTCACCGGGGCCCCCCTCTGGAGCCAGGCCCGGAGTTGGGGCTCGATGGCGAGCTCCTGATGGCCGAGCCTGTCCCCATGGGGCCCGGCCGAGCACAGCCCGAAGGGCCAACGTGGGTCCCCCCTCCAATGGGCTCACCACTCATGGGAGGGGCCATAGAGGTCGGGTGCGTTGTGAGCTGGGCGGAAGCCAAAGGCAGGGCACTTGGCGGTCCGATCTTTGGCTACATAAGCTAGCTCTTGGGATGTGGAATGTCACCTCGCTGGGGAGAAAGAGCCTGAGCTAGTGCGCGAGGAGAAGTTCCGGCTGGATATAGACGGACTCACTTCGACACACAGCAAGGGCCCTGGAACCAGTTCTCTCGAGCGGGGCTGGACTCTCTTCCACACTGGCGTTGCACGTGGTGAGAGGCAACGGGCTGGGGTAGCAATTCTTGTTGTCCCCCGGCTCAAAGCCTGCACGTTGGAGTTCAACCCAGTGGACGAGAGGGTAGCTTCCCTCCGCCTTTGGGTGGCAGGACAGTTCCTGACTGTTGTTTGTGCTTACGCACCAAACAGCAGTTCAGAGTACCCACTAAGGCTGAAACGACGCGTCGACGTAGTCGACGTCATCGGTTACGTAAATACGTCGACGCCGTTTTTGTGCGTCGACGCGTCGCATAATGACGTCACACTACCGTCATGGCGAAGCGCAAAGCAGACGATCAAAGAAGACGATGCGAGCGGTGCGAGCGAGGGGGGAAAAGTATGCCAAAAGTGGTCAAAAGTGTGGGAGTATTTCAATAAACGGCCTAATAATGTTGTTGTATGCACACTGTGTCGAGCGGAAATGGCCTATCATAGCAGCACAACGGCTATGAACGAACATTTGAAAAGAAAACCATCAACTAGTCAATCGTCCGCGCGAGCATACGTTGTCATCATTACACAAAAACATGAATGTGTCATTTGTATCTGCTAGGGGTGTAACGGTACGTGTTTTGTATTGAACCGTTTCGGTACGGGGCTTTCGGTTCGGTACGGGGGTGTACCGAACGAGTTCTAAGCTAAAGCTAAAGTCTTAACAAGCTGCTTTGCTCCGTCTGCCTCTGTCTCAGCACGCAGCATTGTCCCACCCACACAACCATCTGATTGGTACACACGCAGCATTGTCCCAACCACACAACCATCTGATTGGTACAAACGCAGCATTGTCCCACCCACACAACCATCTGATTGGTACACACAAAGCATTATCAGCCAATCAGCAGTGCGTATTCAGAGCGCATGTAGTCAGCGCTTCAGCGTGGAGCAGATAGGTGTTTAGCAGGTGAGCATCAGGCAGCGGACTGAATGATAATAAACACCTCCCAGTCAACTACTAGTAACATCACTATGAGCCCGTTGACCTTCTAGAAACTTAAACTGTAGCTCAGCTCACTCGCAATCCTGGCTTGAGGTGAAGGCTAATTAGCTCTCAGTTCCAGCCACATCGACCCCTTCTGAGCGCCTATTTTCAGCTGCTGGGAATATTGTAAACAAGAAAAGAACCAAAGCATGTAGACATGCTAACCTTTCTTCATTACAACTGTTAGTCACTCACTGGAATGAGTAGAATTGGTTATTGTGTACTGTGTTGGACTGGATGTTTTTTTTGCACATTTTAAAAGCAATACTTAATGTTTACAGTGCTCCAGAATATTTAGATTGGCACTTTTTTGTATTGGATGTTTATCTTTATTTTTGCACATTTTAGCAAATAAGCAATACTTTCACTTTTGTTGAAATGTTTACACTGTTGTTACAGAATATTTCGTTTTACACTTTTTTGTATTGGATGTTTATCTTTAGTTTTGCACATTTTAAAGCAAAATAAGCAACTTACTTTTGAAATGCTTATACTATTGCAGAATATTAAGATTTGCACTGGATGTTGACTTTTATATTTGCACATTAAAAAGCAAATAAGCTACTTTTAATTTTGTTAAATGTTAAAAGTTTTAAATGTTTACATTGTTACAGAATATTTAGTCATGTTGTTGTCAATGTTGACTGAGTGGCCATACTTCTTTTTTTTTGTAAATAAAAGCCATGCCTTTTGAAAAAACGGGCCTACATTTATTTTTTTATCTTCATTTTGAATAAAAAAATAATCGGTAAAAGGAAAAATAATCTATAGATTAATCGAAAAAATAATCTATAGATTAACCGATTAATCGAAAAAATAATCTATAGATTAATCGATAGAAAAATAATCGTTAGCTGCAGCCTTAGTACCCACCCTTTTTGGATACACTCGAGGGAGTACTGGGAAGTCCTACTGGGGGACTTTAATGCTCATGTTGGCAACGACAGTGAAACCTGGAGAGGCGTGATTGGGAAGAATGGCCTCCCAGATCTGAACCTGAGTGGTGTTTTGTTATTGGACTTTTGTGCTCGTCACAGATTGTCCATAACAAACACCATGTACAAACATAAGGGGTTCCATATGTGCGCTTGGCACCAGGACACCCGGCCGCAGTTCCATGATCGACTTTGTAGTCATCGGATTTGCGGCCTCATGTTTTGGACACTTGGGTGAAGAGAGGGGCAGAGCTTTCTACCGATCACCACCTGGTGGTGAGTTGGTTGCGATGGTGGGGGAGGATGCCAGACAGACCTGGCAGGCCCAAATGCATTGTGAGGGTCTGCTGGGAACGTCTAGCAGTCTCCTGTCAGAGAGAGTTTCAATTCCCACCTCCGGAAGAACTTTGAACATGTCACGAGGGAGGTGCTGGACATTGAGTCCGAGTGGACCGTGTTCCGCACCTCTATTTTCGAGGCGGCTGATTGGAGCTGTGGCCGCAAGGTAGTTGGTGCCTGTCGTGGCGGTAATCCTAGAACCCGCTGGTGGACACCAGCAGTAAGAGATGCCGTCAAGCTGAAGAAAGAGTCCTATCGGGTTATTTTGGCTCATAGGACTCCGGAGGCAGCAGACAGGTACTGACAGGCCAAGCAGTGTGCGGCTTCAGCGGTCGCGGAGGCAAACACTCAGACATGGGAGGAGTTCGGGCAAGCCATGGAAAACGACTTCCGGACGGTTTCATAGCGATTATGGACCCCCATCCGCCGCCTCAGGAAGGGGAAGCAGTGCACAGTCAACAGCATGAGAGAGGTAAGTCCTAAGCTTATGTCAAAATTAATTGATTTATGACCCGTGACGGTTTTGAGTGATTTATGACCCGTGACTAATTGATTTATGACCCGTGACTAATTGATTTATGACCCGTGAAGGTCAAAGGTCAAGTTCAAGGTCAAAGGTCAAGTTCAAGGTCAAATTTCACGGTGTTAAATGATTTATGACCCTAGGGGTCAAGTTCAAGGTCAAATTTCACCCGGAAGCGGTTAAAACCGGAACCGGAAGCTAAAACCGGAACCGGCTAAGACCGGAACCAGCTAAAACAGGAAGTAGCTAAAACAGGAAGTAGCTAAAACAGGAAGTAGCTAAAACCGGAAGTAGCTAAGACAGGAATTTTGAACATGAATGGGTGTATTGTTGACGTGTGAGAAGCATGTGGTTGGGGGGTGCAAAGGAGGAGGGGTGCACACGGATGCAATTGACGAGTAAAGACTTTGTGAGTACGCTACGGAAATTCGTTCATTACAGTCATGATTAGCGAAACTCGAGAGGTAAGTCCTAAGCTTATGTCAAAATTAATTGATTTATGGCCCGTGACGGTTTTGAGTGATTTATGACCTGTGACTAATTGATTTACAACCCGTGACTAATTGATTTATGACCCGTGAAGGTCAAAGGTCAAGTTCAAGGTCAAATTTCACGGTGTTAAATGATTTATGACCCTAGGGGTCAAGTTCAAGGTCAAATTTCACCCGGAAGCGGTTAAAACCGGAACCGGAAGCTAAAACAGGAACCGGCTAAAACAGGAACCAGCTAAAACAGGAAGTAGCTAAAACAGGAAGTAGCTAAAACCGGAAGTAGCTAAGACAGGAATTTTGAACATGAATGGGTGTATTCTTGACGTGTGAGAAGCATGTGGTTGGGGGATGCAAAGGAGGAGGGGTGCACACGGATGCAATTGACGAGTAAAGACTTTGTGAGTACGCTACGGAAATTCGTTCATTACAGTCATGATTAGCGAAACTCCGGTGACCATCTATAACAATAGCGTGTCGAAAACTTACCTCGACGCCCCGCAGAAAAGCAGGATTTTTTTTAATCGTACGTCTTTTCCCTGGAGACTTTCAACTCTGAATGCGGGGTGTTTACACCGGTTGTGGTCGTCCCCATCGTGGCATGGCGCGAGCGTATGGGGGAAATGAAGGACGAGATAGACAACCTGTTTCGAAGCGACCGGAATTGGAAAAGCATGCTGACGTTGAAAAGAAAATTGTCCTTTGAGGACACACCCCCGCTTCAGTTTCGAACAATCCCCTTTGATTCTAACACAGAGACCAATCCATAACAGATCTCCCGCTTTTTTGGATCGGTAAAGAAAATGCCAAACAATTAGACGCGTAAAGACCTGCCTTATAGCACAGACGGACAAACTCGAACCATCCATGAACATGACTAATGAACCATCCACTTCCATTCCAGATATGGTAAGACTAGGGAGCAGTAAAGAATATAAAGTAATTTCTGGTCCAATACATATTTTGCTTTATTCATTACGGATGTATGTCTCGCCACCTTATGTTGTATATTTTTATATGAGATTTCCGGTTCATTTTATCATCAATCATTACGCCTACAATTTTATTTCATTTCCTCTTTCAACGTCGATTCCGTCTATTTGTATTTGTGTTTTACTTTCCTTATACTGTTACCAAATAAGATTATTTTAGTTTTACCGAGGATTAAGGATAGTCTGTTTTTGTCAAACTAGCGGTATTTCTTCTCTTAATTTTTGTATTAGCTTTTGTGTGTTCTCTCCTGAACCAAACGCTGTATTAAGATTAGATCTGTACTGTTTTTATTGCAGCAACAGTAGAAAAAGGCATCTCAAAGAGATAGGATGATACAAAGTGTAGTAGATGGTATAAAACACACACCCGCCTTTCCTCATTTCCTACCGTATTTATGGTAAATCCAAAAGGCTATGTATGCTTTGTCGTACTTCCGGGTCTTTTCATTCTGGTTATCGTCAATTGTTTTGTTTTCTGCTGACGACAACTCCTTTTTTCTTTTGCTTTTTCATCTTTTTGCCTATGTTAGCTCCTGTGTACTTACCACTTCTACCGGGTAGAACAGGCAGACTGTTATATTGACCGTTGTTACCACATAGCCGCAGTCTTGTGTATTGTTCTAACACAAACATAATTAAAAACTCAAGGGCTGCAACGATTCGTCGATTAAATTGATTCATTCGATTTATAAAAAATCTAACACCACTCCTCCAATTAATACCTTTTTAAAATGTGTGTACATGTAACTCAATTCATCATACTTTGTCTTTTTGTTTGGTTTGGTTCTTTCTTCAACGTATCTATTACCTGATTCATGTTCATCTGGTTCCACCGGTTTTTTTTAAAAAACTTTTTTCTTTTTAATATAAGTAATATATAGTGAAGCTCCCCTGTGGAAAGTATCCCCGGGGAGAATGACCATAATGACGGTCATTAAAAAAAAATAAAAAATCTTTGTTTGCGTCAACAATTTTCCCTGAAAGTTACATTGAGGCTAGACGGTGTGTTTTTTCTATTGATTAATAGACGGATCAATAAAAAAACTCCCCTCCCGACCTGCTATCTAAAAATCCAGTTTTAATGTGTAAATACCGTAGGATGTCATTAATGTGTTACCGGGGGAAAAAAAAGGGGTTACATTTGTTCACAGATTCTGTTAAAGACATGGGTCACAGAAGTCCAAAAAACTTAAACAGAAAGTTCATTGTCCGTCCCATGACAGCGGTGTGCTTCTGGGGAGGGGCACCTCTGTTGTCTGTGGAGCAGCTATGGGGGAGCACATTAGCCCATTAGTCGTCCTGATTTAGGTTGGTCCACGGTCCAAACATATTTAGCGGTTTTAAATGAGAAATTAAACATGAGCAAAATATGCCATCGTTAAGTGTTAGCGACGGAGAGCAAGGTGTTAGTGTATTTAAACTCATTGAATCAGGGCCTTCAGAGTTAAGAATTTAGAAGAAGTTGTGGCCTAAAATGTCTCAACTTCCAGGGGAGTTCAAAAGAGTATAGATCAGGGGTTGGCGCAGTAAGCCTCTTCAGAGAACATAATACAGATGGGGCATCAGCTACTCCTTAAAAAAAAAAGATTTTCTGCACAATAAACATAACTGTTCGATTCCCCCAACCCCCGTACTCCATTTACTCTCTCGATATATGAATTAAAATACATTCTAAATTTATTCAGCATTCCTATATGTCTTATTGAATTTTCCTATTGTAATGCAGTGGTTCTTAATTATTTTCTGTCATAAAGGACATAACTTTCCTTCTCGGACGTGTCCGAGTGTTAATCTGTGATGTACTTCAATAAAACGCTTAGCGTGTTGGGAATAAACTGTGCCAAACAACAATAATAAACAATACAGACTTTCCCTAATGTTAAAACACAAAACAAACATGGAGGCATTGCAACAAGTTTATGTGAATTAGAAATGTTAAAAAATAAAATCACATCACAGTTATTGTGACCAAAATATCACGGTTATCATCAATTGTCAAATGTGCTCGAAAATAACTAATACCTTGAAATATTTTAACAGAGTGTTATTTAAAATAAATAAACACATGTATAAAACATTAGCAACACGCCTATATAATATACTTTCTTTAGCAGAACAAACATTATAAATATTGTTCTACTATTATATGAGTTTTAAAATATGTTTTTCTTTATATGTTTTAATTTGTAAATGTTTTAGAGCGTTTATTGTTAGAGGCAAAACGCGTGTTGTTTGTAAGACGTTAATGTGTTTTGTATTCCTGATGGATTCCTGAGGCTATGTACATGTACTGTTGAGTCAAAAAAAAACAAAAATACAAAACTTTTAGTCAAAGTCTGCCGGCTATTTTTGTCTACATTTCTTAACACATCAAGAAAGCTTTGGTGTTGTTTGTATTTATTGCCGCTATTTTGACCGTCCTCAAGACATTGATTACTAGTTTTTTTTATCAGCACTTTTAATTGCTATAAAATGGACAAAACTTTAAGAGTAATTAGTATTCATGTAACAACGTAATGAACTGCACATTTACGGTATGGATAAATATTTGTAAACAAAGTTGCCATCTTTATTGTTAGTTGGCACTAGGGATGTAACAATAAAGGGTATAATTGATAACCATATTAAAACGGTTAGTATTACCTTTTTAAATGAAAATTATTGATAACTGCCCGTAATGACTGGTTCCAGCACGCAAGCTGAAATGCTAACGTAAAAACAAGAGACATTAACATTTTTGCCCATAAAGAAACAACATACCCCAATCTAAATTTATTGGTTCGTAATGGAAGTGGATGGTTCATTAGTCATGTTCATGGATGGTTCGAGTTTGTCCGTCTGTGCTATAAGGCAGGTCTTTACGCGTCTAATTGTTTGGCATTTTCTTTACCGATCCAAAAAAGCGGGAGATCTGTTATGGATTGGTCTCTGTGTTAGAATCAAAGGGGATTGTTCGAAACTGAAGCGGGGGTGTGTCCTCGAAGGACAATTTTCTTTTCAACGTCAGCATGCTTTTCCAATTCCGGTCGCTTCGAAACAGGTTGTCTATCTCGTCCTTCATTTCCCCCATACGCTCGCGCCATGCCACGATGGGGACGACCACAACCGGTGTAAACACCCCGCATTCAGAGTTGAAAGTCTCCAGGGAAAAGACGTACGATTAAAAAAAATCCTGCTTTTCTCCGGGGCGTCGAGGTAAGTTTTCGACACGCTATTGGTCACCGGAGTTTCGCTAATCATGACTGTAATGAATGAATTTCCGTAGCTTTCTCACAAAGTCTTTACTCGTCAATTGCATCCGTGTGCACCCCTCCTCCTTTGCATCCCCCGAACCACATGCTTCTCACACATCAACAATACACCCATTCATGTTCAAAATTCCTGTCTTAGCTACTTCCGGTTTTAGCTACTTCCTGTTTTAGCTACTTCCTGTTTTAGCTACTTCCTGTTTTAGCTGGTTCCGGTCTTAGTCGGTTCCGGTTTTAGCTTCCGGTTCCGGTCTTAACCGCTTCCGGGTGAAATTTGACCTTGAACTTGACCCCTAGGGTCATAAATAATTTGACACCGTGAAATTTGACCTTGAACTTGACCTTTGACCTTGAACTTGACCTTGAACTTGACCTTTGACCTTCACGGCTCATAAATCAATTAGTCACGGGTCATAAATCAATTAGTCACGGGTCATAAATCACTCAAAACCGTCACGGGTCATAAATCAATTAATTTTGACATAAGCTTAGACTTAACTCTCTAGCATGTATGGTGAGGATGGTGTTCTGCTGACCTCGACTGCGGTTGTTGTGGATCGGTGGAGGGAATACTTCGAAGACCTCCTTAATTCCACCAACACATCTTCCTATGAGGAAGCAGTTCCTGGGGAATCTGTGGTAGGCTCTCCTATTTCTGGGGCTGAGGTTGCTGAGGTAGTTAAAAAGCTTGACGGTGGCAAGGCCCCGGAGTTCCTTAAGGCTCTGGATGCTGTGGGGATGTCTTGGTTGACAAGACTCTGCAACATCGCGTGCACATCGGGGGCGGTACCTGTGGATTGGCAGACCGGGGTGGTGGTTCCTCTCCTTTAGAAGGGGAACCGTAGGGTGTGTTCCAACTATCATGGGATCACACTCCTCAGCCTTCCCGGTAAGCTCTATTCAGGTGTACTGGAGAGGAGGCTACGCCGGATAGTCGAACCTCGGATTCAGGAGGAATAGTGCGGTTTTCGTCCTGGTCGTGGAACTGTGGAGCAGCTCTATACTCTCGGCAGGGTCCTTGAGGGTGCATGGGAGTTTGCCCAACCAGTCTATATGTGCTTTGTAGACTTAGAGAATGCATTCGACCGTGTCCCTCGGGAAGTCCTGTGGGGAGTGCTCAGAGACTATGGGGTATCGGACTGTCTGATTGTGGCGGTCCGCTCCCTGTACGGTCAGTGTCAGAGCTTGGTCCGCATTGCCGGCAGGAAGTCAAACACGTTTCCAGTGAGGGTTGGACTCCGCCAGCGCTGCCCTTTGTCACCGATTCTGTTCATAACTTTTATGGACATAATTTCTAGGCGCAGTCAGGGCGTTGAGGGGATCCAGTTTGGTGGCTGCAGGATTAGGTCTCTACTTTTTGCAGATGATGTGGTCCTGATGGCTTCTTCTGGCCAGGATCTTCAGCTCTCACTGGATCGTTTCACAGCCGAGTGTGAAGCGACTGGGATGAGAATCAGCACCTCCAAGTCCATGGTTCTCGCCCGGAAAAGTGTGGAGTGCCAACTCCGGGTCGGGGAGGAGACCCTGCCCCAAGTGGAGGAGTTCAAGTACCTCGGAGTCTTGTTCACGAGTGAGGGAAGAGTGGATTGTGAGATCGACAGGCGGATCGGTGCAACGTCTTCAGTAATGCAGACACTGTATCGATCCGTTGTGGTGAAGAAGGAGCTGAGCTGGAAGGCAAATCTCTCAATCTACCGTTCGATCTATGTTCCCATCCTCACCTATGGTCATGAGCTTTGGGTTATGACCGAAAGGACAAGATCGCGGGTACAAACGGCCAAAATTAGTTTCCTCCACCAAGTGGCGGGGCTCTGCCTTAAAGATGGGGTGAGAAGGTCTGTCGTCCGGGAGGAGCTCAAAGTAAAGCCGCTGCTCATCCACATCGAGAGGAGCCAGATAAGGTGATTCGGGCATCTGCTCAGGATGCCACCCGAACGCCTCCCGAGGGAGGTGTTTCGGGCACGTCCGACCGGTAGGAGGCCACGGGGAAGACCCAGGACACGTTGGGAAGACTATGTCTCCCGGCTGGCCTGGGAACGCTTCGGGATCCCCCGGGAAGAGCTGGACGAAGTGGCTGGGGAGAGGGAAGTCTGGGCTTCCCTGCTTAGGCTGCTGCCCCCACGACCCAACCTCGGATAAGCGGAAGAAGATGTATGGATGGATGGATGGGTTTGTTCGAATAGTGGTAGAATGGAAAGTGAGCATTTGCTCTATGGCAGAGGAAATTGCTATAATAACAGAATAACAAACTTCATTTGATGCACATTTCTCACATGATAAATGTTTTCTCAACATGTGATTGCTGCTATTTGTGGGAGTTTCTCTGAAATATTCCAATTCAAAGCCTATTAAAGCTACACACGTGGGGAATTTTTATCCCCATGTCAGAAATATATTAACCTTGTTACAGAATACACACATGAAGTGAAATGTTTGTATTAGTTTCAATAGTCCTATTCAGATGTTTAGATATTCTTCATAGTAACTAAACATTAAAGCAAGGCCAAAAGAAGCCAGATTTACTGTTGAATCCATCCTAGCTTTGTTTAGGGATGTACGATAATGATAATTTGAGCTGATACAGATAAGCAATGATTTCCAGACATTTACAGCCAATATCCAGTATTTATATTTTAGGTCTTTCAGAGTTACTGTGATAATCACGACGGTTAACATTTGGAATTTCTGCAGAACATGTTTTGTTAACTGCAAGTGAAATGCCTGATTGCAGGTCATGATGCTTCTCTCTGTACACAACAGGCCACACGCGCCCTATTGTGACATCACAAATATGCAACATAATAGAGAGGAGAGGTGGGTTTGAGGAGCCAGGTAGCATCACAAGACACAACAGATAATCGATATAAACGACAAACATGAAGTTGATGAACGTTGATCACTATCGGCAAATTTTTTGGTATAATTTTCTTATTGCAACTATTGATGTGATAATTGCCATTGCCATAATTGCAACATTGATTCACTGATTATCATATTGCGTCAACACCCGCCGCAGGCTTTCTCGATGCTTTGTTTTAACAATAATTTAGCGTCCAGAGTCGCTATTATGCATTACCGATACCGACCACCCGCCACACTCGCCTTCGCGCACAGCTGATGCCCCCGCAGTTTCGGCGGCTGGCAGGGGCAGCCGGTGGCTCCTCCTATTTATTAACCAGAGGTAACACAATCCGTTGAAAAGATTAAACCGAATAGCCCTCAGAGCCGACAAATTGCCGCTGCTAACTGCTAAAGCTAACAAATATAGCTCAGCTCAGCTGAATCCCTTGCTGACGTCACTTGGCAACAGACACTGCCTTTTGAAGGCACATGCACACGCTGCTCTCATATGAAACTTGAAGTTGTTTTTTTAAAATACTGTTGTAATTACTTTCCCTAATTTATTAAAGAGTAATTCCATTATACTTTTTTGGTTAAGAAACAATTAACTATAAATTTAATTTTTTGAATGAATTTTCAGAACACTGGTAGTAACGGTATTGTGGTGTTGAGTTTAAAATAAACACTTTGCACGTTTTGTTTAAAATACCGATATATATCGTATATTGCTATTCGGACTAAAAATACCGGGATATCAGTTGTGGTCCATATCGCCCAGTCCTATTGTAGAATGTTGCACACAGACCATTTTGAGTTAATTAATGTACAACCTTTACCTTGGAAAGCAACCATAGAGAAGTTGGTTTGTTGGACATCTGGCTCTCTAGTTTTAGCAGCACACGAAAAGGGCCGCTCTGAATGTTCGCCATTCATACTTGGGAGAACGGTCTTTCTGTGGTTCAAACTGCTTCTCCATCACAAACACCATCAGTAGCTTCTTCATATTTTTTGTGAATGGTTGTCCGCTTTATTGATATTATTTGCTGGCGCGCGAGCTGGCGGCTGCTTTTAAAGGTACTGGATAGCTGCCCCGTGGATTGGCTGCAGGGCCATTAATTCTGGCATTTGCAGCGGCAGCTAGTGGTAGGGAAAATCGTAAATCTTCTTATTTTTCTTCTTCATGGCACAGGCACGCAACACACTCTTAACTCAAATTATTCTCACAATTTACAGCATAACAAAAATCCAAGAGACTGCTTGTTTCTCAAATTACTTGTAAATTGAGGTACTCGCAAATTGAGGTACCTATGTACCCTGTAACGACGCCAGTAATGTGATGAGTCGAGAATTTCCAACAAGTTAAATTGGGGTTTCGTCCACCCACATTCACTGCTTTTTAGACATTAACTTTAATTAACCCTCCTTTTCCTAAATCCCCCTCTCCCGCACAGAGCCCTCCTGGTTTCACTTTTTTAATCCTTGTTTTGGCACTGGGTCATCATGTTTTTTCGATTTTAAGACTGTTCTGACTTCCTCGTTAGTTACCATAGTAAATATTTGAAACTGGTGCTACTTGTTTCTTAAAAGGTTTTTTTTCATTGATTTTTCAGCTGCCATTTTAAACTGAGATTAGAATGGTGTTACACACTGATGTTGCGCTTAAAGTAGGGCTGAACCGTCAAAAATTATAATCATGGGTATTTTGCTTGATAGTGTTATCACGGTTAATTACACGATTATTTATTTATTTGAAAACATGGGTATTTATCTTGCCACTAAAACTGAACTTTGAATATAGTAAAATAAAACCTGAATACACCTCAACAAATAAAGTAATAATAACAATAACAATACATTTAAATAACAATAGCAATATAAAAACAATACAATTCAGTTTTTCAGTTGTAATTGTTTTTAATTCCGTTTTTTACGTTTTACAATCATTTTGCCACCATAGTGTGTGTGCTTTTTGTGTCTAATAAAAACAAGTTTGTTAATTAAATGCAACAAATCATATTTATTGCTGCAATACATATTTGGAAAATGTTTACCAGTATTTTAGGTAAAATTAAATACTTGTGGAAATGTACCAATAAGTGCTTTAAGTACATAATGCTTGTGTAAGATACTTTTTTAAAAACCTTTATTTTGTTAGCGCAGTCAGATGGGATGTGGCGCACTGCACTATTATTGTGAAGGGGGAAGTGTGCTGTGCTGTTCTCAACCTGACGAAATGACTAACTTGAAGATGTTTAAACAAAACAAAAAAATTAGCCTCTCAAGTTGTGACCACTGTCCTGTTTGTACATTGATGTCCACATCGATGATGTCATTCACAAAGACACAAGCAGATGTGGATGTATGGATTGTTCTTGCTTGCTTTAGCTTCCTAATTTAGCCGCTGTTTCAAGTGGCCGTCTCGACATTGTTTAGTTTAAGATGGGACGTTTGAGTGTTTCGGGGATGAATGAGCATTATCGGACACATTATTTTCCCAAACGAATGTTCCTTCTCACAATGACAACATTTCACTTACGTGTAGGTCAATATCCCTGATATTCTGCTTTTAACAGTGATTCAGTTTTATTGGCCTGCTATGGCCCTGCGATGAAGTGGCCCGATTGTAGCTGAGATAGGCTCCAGCGCCCCCCGCGACCCCGAAGGGAATAGGCGGTAGAAAATGGATGGATGGATCGATGGATGGCCAGCTATGGGAATTCTTCTGCTGTTACGTAGTCTTTACTTTTTTGTTGAGTTTAGTGATTATTGATGCGGCATATTAGTGCTGTGACAAATAAAAAGTAGCAACCATGGTGAAATCCCAAACTTGTAGTAAACATGCTTTTTTTCACTCAGTCGTTACTTATCTGTTTCACCGTCACAAGCTCCCGAATTTGCATGTACGTTGTGCGGCCTATTAATCTTTTTTTTTCTTCTTCCGATTATTATGTTTTCATAATCGTCAAAATCGAAATCAAAATTTGAATATTTGTCCAGCCCTAGCTTAAAGGCCTACTGAAACCCACTACTACCGACCACACAGTCTGATAGTTTATATATCAATGATGAAATCTTAACATTGCAACACATGCCAATACGGCCGGGTTAACTTATAAAGTGCAATTTTAAATTTCCCGCTAAACTTCCGGTTGAAAACGTCTATGTATGATGACGTATGCGCGTGACGTCAAACGTTGAAACGGAAGTATTCGGAGGCCATTGAATCCAATACAAAAAGCTCTGTTTTCATCTCAAAATTCCACAGTATTCTGGACATCTGTGTTGGTGAATCTTTTGCAATTTGTTTAATGAACAATGAAGACTGCAAAGAAGAAAGTTGTAGGTGGGATCGGTGTATTAGCGGCTGGCTGCAGCAACACAAACAGGAGGACTTTGAGGTGGATAGCTGACGCGCTATCCGACGCTAGCCGCCGACCGCATCGGTGATCGGGTGAAGTCCTTCGTCGCACCGGCGATCACTGGAACGCAGGTGAGCACGGGTGTTGATGAGCAGATGAGGGCTGGCTGGCGTAGGTGGATAACTAATGTTTTTAGCACAGCTCTGCGAGGTCCCGTTGCTCAGTTAGCTTCAATGGCGTCGTTAGCAACAGCATTGTTAACCTTCGCCAGGCTGGAAAGCATTAACCGTGTATTTACAGGTCCATGGTTTAATAGTATTGTTAATTTTCTGTCTATCCTTCCAGTCAAGGGCTTATTTCTTTTGTTTCTATATGCAGTTAAGGCCGATGCTATCACGCTAGCTCCGTAGCTAAAGTGTTTCGCCGATGTATTGTCGTGGAGATAAAAGTCACTGTGAATGTCCATTTCGCGTTCTCGACTCACATTTTCAAGAGGATATAGTATCCGAGGTGGTTTAAAGTACAAATCCGTGATCCACAATAGAAAAAGGAGAGAGTGTGGAATCCAATGAGCCAGCTTGTACCTAAGTTACGGTCAGAGCGAAAAAAGATGCGTCCTGCACTGCACTCTAGTCTTTCACTCTCATGTTCTTCATCCACAAATCTTTCATCCTCGCTCAAATTAATGGGGTGATCGTCGCTTTCTCGGTCCGAATCGCTCTCGCTGCATTGAAAACAATGGGGAAATGTGAGGAGCCTTTCAACCTGCGACGTCACGCTACTTCCGGTACAAGCAAGGCTTTTTTTTATCAGCGACCAAAAGTTGCGAACTTTGTCGTCGATGTTCTCTACTAAATCCTTTCTGCAAAAATATGGCACTGTCGCGAAATGATCAAGTATGACACATAGAATGGATCTGCTATCCCCGTTTAAATAAAAAAAAATCATTTCAGTAGGCCTTTAAATTACTTTTATCCAAACTAGAAAAGTATTTGTAGTCTCCCATCTTTAAGTTCAGTTGATTCCTTGTAATGCCTCACATAAAGTTAATGAGTCGACGGCATAGAGAACCATGTTGATTGTGTTGTCAGACTCAAGCAAATAGCTGCGGTCAGCTTTCTTGAAATTGTCCCAGCCACCATGCAGCAGTGTGGTTTGTGCATTCAGCGAGCTGAATCCAGCAGCTGTGTTGGAGGCTAAGACTGGACTGCAATCAAATGTTTTTTTCCTCTGTGAGGTCGGATGACCTAAAAGGCAGCCACATAACATTCATGCTCTTTATAGAGAAAGAGGATACCCAAATAATGGGACATTGCTTGCTGTTGATATTACTTATGGTTCAAGTGACTAATGAATTTTTGGTCATCAGCTGAGTAGTTGTTCTTGGTATGTTTGACTCATCATCATTCTTTGTATGCATTCGTGTTGACATCAGTTCTGGCATCAAAAGATGAATTTAAAATTAGATTCAACCTTTAGCCTGCTTTCTCTGGTCTACAGTGCATCCGGAAAGTATTCACAGCTGCACTTTTCCCACTTGTTCTGTTACAGCCTTATTTCAGAAAGGAATACATTCATTTATGTCCTCAAAATTCTACAGACAATACCCCATAACAAGGTGACAAGGTTTTTTTATTTTTTATTTTTAAATGTTGTGTTCGCCCTGCCATGAGGTGGTGAGTTGTCCAGGGTGTACCCCGCCTTCCGCCAGACTGAATCTGGGTTAGGCTCCAGCAACCCCCGCAGGCACCGCTTATCAACAGGCCAGGAACTGGAAGACTGGTCAGGATACAGGGAAAAATGAATGCAGCAAGGTGCAGAGACATTCTAGATGAAAACCAACACTTCCCATTCAACCTGTTGGAGCTTGAGAGGTGCTGGAAAAATCAATAGGCAAAGAATAATGGGCGAAACTGCCCAAAGATATGTGTGCCAAGCTTGTGGCATCGTATTCAAAAAGACTTGAGGCTGTAATTGCTGCCAAAGGTGCATCAACAAAGTAATGAGCAAAGGCTGTGAATACTTATGTACATGTGTTTGTTTAGTTTTTTTTATTTTTAGTAAATTTGCAACCTTGTTTATTATGGTGTATTGGCTGAGTTCCAGCAGCTCCCGCGACCCCGAAAGGGACAAGCGGTAGAAAATGGATGCATGGATGGCTGTAGAATTTTGAGGACAATTATTAATTTATTCCATTTTAGAATAAGACTTTGGCATAAAATGTAGAAAAAGTAAAGCGCTTTTAATACTTAGTGGATGCACTGCAAATCAGTTGTGTTCATTTTACTGTGTGCTTTATCCCTAAAGTGTGGTTTCTCTTCACACTGTAAAAAATGACAACAAATTCCATGCATACCAAAATTAGTCACTCACCACTTGACATTGCTCTCTTTTATTAGTCAGCTGTAGAAACAAGAATGTACATAGAAAAGTTTGCTGTTGACGCAGTGAGTGAAACCGTTCTAATTTTTGAACCATGGGTTTTCCAAAGTGTGGGTAGGGGAGGTGCAGCAGCTTGAGGAAAATAAAGATCTAATTTTAGTTCCTACATTGAAAGAATAAACAGAGTCTGGAGTGAGCATAAAACAAAAAAATGCAAAGTAAATTCCAGAAAACCATTATTATATTCTCTCAGGTCCACTGTGCCACACTTTTAAAATCCCTGGTCTGGGAAATCTAGCAGGCTGCAGTACAATAGCAAATGGTAAAATTCACTTTAAAGGACACCAATGAGGATTTGGATATAATGTTTGATACTCGTGTTAAACAATGCTAAAGTGTCAAATCATAAGGGTTATGCATTTGGGTGTAGTTTTAGATCCCTCTGAACGCTGTGTTTTGGAGTCTTTTTTTTTTTTTTTTTACAGTGACATCACAGATTGACGGACGTACTTATGTGGTCATTATCTGACATTTTTGTAGGCCATGGCAGCCTCTTCCGCCTCTGCTGAGTTGACACAGCTGAGACTGCTGCCTGTAGCTTCCATGTCATCCCTTCTCTTTTCATGCTCTCACGCCTGCTCTGTCAAGAATATGTTTCCTTTCAAGTTTATTTGTCCACAACATTTTACACGGGACTGTTTTATCAAGATAGACCACTATGAAATTGGTTCCTTAAATTACGGTGGAAAAAAAACTAAACATTATAACTTGGTTTACACAAGATAAGGTACGATTTAGGGCTGGGCGATGATCACGAATAATTTTTTCATATCCGATCTCGATTAATATCACATTTTTATATTTATTTATTGAAGGCAGATTGTCCCTCGCAGGATTATACAGAGTACCGTTGCACCCGTACTGTTTACTACTGCAGTATCTTGTAACAGACCTTTCCGCCATGTTTGATCGAGGTAATATATGCGAACAGCTGACAACTGTCATTTTGTTCATATCTATAGTTGTGCTCGCTAGAGGTGCGGCGGTACAGGTAACACACGCTACGGTCAAAATCTCAGTTTCAGGGCAACCGTTGCGCTTCTTTTTTAGTACATTTTGCATGGGGTAAATAAAAACACTTTTTTCCTCTCAAAGTTATCACGTTATTTTGCTTGTCATCACAAACTTCATTCTGCAGTAAACAAAGTGGTGTACGGAATACTATAAGCCTTTTATTTTAAAGTTAACATTTACCAAACAACACTTTAAAATGATAAATTATTCTTTGAATTCTTTAACTTCGTGTATACATCAGTGCTTCTCACCATTGATTTGGCTAACAACAAGCGATGACCTAGGTTTCAGAGTTTTTTAAAACTCAAATACTATAGCTTAAAGTTAATGAATATACATCAAAGTGCAGTTTGAATTTGAGGTGCTGTAAACTTACATATACCAACACATAAATCACGTTTGAATGATTATTTCAGGAACAAAATGTTTTTATCCACAAACTAAAAAAATATATGAGCAAAACATATCTGCAGAGTTTTTTTAGTACATGTTGTATCCGAGGAGTTTAATCAGAGCAAACAAAATGTCTGATTGAAAAATATGTAGATATAAAAAATTATTTTTCTGATTAAATTAGTGGGTGTGTTTATTCTCCCAGTCTGAACAAAAACAGTAGTTCAGTCACAAAGACATTCTGTGCCTGCGAGTCCAAATTCAGGGCAGGAGTAGTAGTGAGCGGCAAAAAAAAAAAAAAGTTTTATTTTTTTTATTTTTACATAAATAAATACAATCATGTGTGCTTACGGACTGTATCCCTGCAGGCTGTATTGATCTATATTGATATAGAATGTATATATTGTGTTTTTTATGTTTATTTCATAAAAAAAATTAAATAAAACAATTTTTTTTTTTTTAATTCTTGTGCGGCCCGGTACCGGTCCGCGGCCCGGTGGTTGGGTACCACTGATGTAGACCACAGAGAAGAGTTTTAAATGTAGAAAATAATCATAATACAACACTTTTTAATGCACCTTATATAGTCCAATGCCTCTTTTGTATGAAAATAGACCTGAATAGAGCTGGAAATCTTTGGGCACCTCACGATTCGATTACGATTACAATTCAGGAGCTACAATGTGATTTAAAAATCGATTATTAATGCATCTTTATGGATATTGATGCAGTTTTACATTTCTTTTCGTTTCACTAAATAAGCGTTAATCACTTGCAACTTTTAAAAACCATGCATTTCTAAAAAGACACAGTTAAATTAATACCCATTCAGTGTTTCCCATAAACTCCCAAGATACCTGTGGCGGTGGGGGCTTGGCTATGGGCGTGGTCATTATGACATAATCGAGTAATTTGCATAATTTACTACAATGATATGATTTTCTCTAAAAAGGCTCAAAAAATGTATACTTACTAATTAATAATAACAATTTTGTTTTAAACGTCCATCCATCCATCCATCCATCCATCCATTTTACAATATAATTACAACACTTTATGTACATATTTATATACAGATTTGAATAATAAGTTATTCACTGAAATATATTTATTAATTGTGGTTCTTACAAAAAACATATAAGCTAAAATGTCTCTTAAAGCTCTGCCCCTTTAATTAGTGCATACCTAATAATTTTAATTAAACTTTAGCCTACTACTACAACCATATTATTTACCAGCAACATAAAGTGAAACAGTGGCAGAGGTGTCCTGCCACAGTCAGTAACAAATAAACAGATTTTCGCTAACTGCTTATTTGCTATTACTTTTACCATCATATTTCTACATGTCGTATTTGCTGATGTTGCTTTATTGTTGTTGTTGTTGTGTTTGCTGTTGTTGTTTTTGTCTCTCTGTCTAATCCCCCTCTTGTCCCCACAATTTCCCCCTCTGTCTTCTTTTTTCTCTCTTTCTATCCCCTCCTGCTCCGGCCCGGCTGCACCAAATGATAATATAAATACATTTAATAAAGTCAAATACAAATAAGGCAACAAGAGAAGTATCCTACACTTCTCTTTTGTAAAGTAAATCCGAACAGCCGATATGGGCATCTACATCAACTATATGATTTGCCTGAGAAGCTGGACAGGACCAAAAAAAAAAAGCCGAAAAATCTATTTGTGGCGGACGTAATTCTTTCGTGGCGGGCCGCCACAAATAAATGAATGTATGGGAAACACTACCATTTATTAGTGTAAATGTGTGCAAAACTGGAACATAATTGCCCTAAAATAAAGGAGCTGGCCGGATATCTGTGGGGTGGCTCGCGGCAGTCAGCAAAATTGTAGAACTGTCTGCATTACTTTATTTACAATAGATACATTGATTGTCGATTATTGACGTTTACTAATCGATTTTATAATCGCCAATGTCCGAAATGCGATGCATCTAAAAATCGATTATTTCCCCCACCTCTAGACCTAAATAGACCTCTACTTATAACCCGGTGCGCCCTATGGTCGTAAAAACACTGTAATTTTATTTTCATCTATCTTGGAAAGCGCACAAAAACACAATGTGCAACATGCAGTGACAGTTTATTTTTGAACTTATCTTCATGATACATATTTAACATTATACATTTTCAAACGATACAGTCTGATAGTTTTGGAACGGTGGGGACGTGGAGAGTTTCAATTGCAATCCAAAGGGACCGCTTCCACACATGAACCATTTGCAGACAGACTCAAAAAGGTGGTTAAAATTTGAATGTGAAATAAAATAAATGCAAAATTTACACCATAGCATCTCCGATACATATTTCTATACCACAAGGAAGTGTGTTAAATGTAGATTAGAATAATCATAGTTCCGCTTTAAGGCAACGTCTTGTGCCTATTATCATCCATGTAGTGCTGCCTGATCTTTATTGATGCCATGCAAATCAAATACTGTACATGCCTATCCAAAGAGTTGATTGGTAAATGAATGGTCATCTACCTATAGGTATGTCACCATTGGGTATCTTACCTGATTGGTTCATTTGGTGCAACAATAGTATCATGCTTTTAAAAGTAGTGTTCTAAAGCACTAGTTCACCATGTTTTTGTGGTGTGCTCTGTCTCCTTTTGACAGTATTATCACATTTGGTTAGTAAAACTACATCACAAGACAAATTGGTGATACCATATGGGTGACTGGCACAAACCTGCTGGTGTGCAACTCTGATATTTTCACTTGCCCGCCGCATGTGAGATTGAGGAAGCAGTTAAGGAAGGCGAGGGCTCGCTATCTGTGTACTCCGAGGACACAGGGCATGTCCTGTTTCTGTGACAAGCCATCCAGCCGTACAGTAGCAGCCTCATTGCATTCTTGTTTCCTGCCATGCAATTTTGTCAAACACACATGGGCATGGAGTCCTTCAAATTTAATTAGAGACAAAGCATCCAAGGCAAATAGGGGTTTGATTCAAACCATAAGAAGTAAAAATAAAACAAAACATGAATTTTTACATACTAGTAAAATAAAAATATGTGCTTGAAATAATAAGAAAACTACCAATTGTGCCTTAACCATAGCCCTACTTAGACCCTAAGATAAACAAAGGTAGATTATGTTGGTATGAGGAACAAGAAAACTAGCAGATTTGACTTGCCAAAACACTTGAACCAAACAAAATGGCAATTATGTAATGATCATTCTCCAGTTTCCATTAATTAAGTTTGTGAATAAGCCTGGGATGATTGTATCGTAGTAAAGAAGTTCTATGATAAAGCAGCAGAATGACACAACCGATGCTCTATAAATGGAATTTTTTTTAAACTATTTTTTTATGGCCTCAGCCTCAACAAGAAAGGATGTTGTGTCTGTAAATATCTTAAATATCGTAAATATCTTTTTATATTAAATGTTGGGTCCATTTCCAAAAACTAAAACAAAAAGAGTTGCAGCCGGAATTAAGCCATTTTTCCTAAATGTACTTCCCATTATCCGAAATCTTATCACCTATCTTAATGAAGACATTGTGGTCCATTTGACATTTTTTCAAAGTCACACCCTCTAAATGTAACTGCTGTGATCTTTGGGGAGATTTTCATAACAGTTGATCAAACTGAGGTGCAGAGAGACTTTGGCCTCCCAGCGGTGTGGATGCAAAGGGAGACAAAAGAGCACAATCCTCATTGGAGAGAGGAGACGGTGATGGAAATGTTAAAGACAGAGAGTTATAGGGAAATTAAGTGAGTGTAGCTTCCTCAAATAGCCCCAGTGGTCCTTCATCAGGGTCAGAGAAACCTGTTTGCTATTCCTGTCCAGTAGCAGTGCTCCATCAGTGCTCTAAGGAGGGATAAAATTAGGCACCAGAGTTAAATCTTATTAGCTGTTGTCCCACTGGCAATCCCCCTTTGCACAGTATTCTCGTGTGTATGTGTGTGTGTGTGTGTGTGAAAGACAATCTGACTCATTTTAAGAGGTTTTGAAACTCAAGAGGGGGCAGTCAGGACTTGGTTTCTGCTTGTATTTCATTTTAGTATGGGTTTTAGGTTTGTGAATACCAAAACAATATTTTTTTAATTGAATGATTGAAGATACAGAATTGTAGTTAACGCACCACACTTTTTAGTCAGAGCACTATAATTTTTTCCTGCACAGAGATTGTTTGCTTACATTCATGCCAGCACTTTGAATCTCTAGCGCCATCCCCCACCCCACCATAACCCTCCGCCTCCACCAACTGGGGGCCTCAAAGCAATCTACTTTTGCGAAAATGTCAATGAATTCATTTTGAATTTTCCTTGCCCTTTCGTTCACTGGGGAATGCAAGGCCATCCCCAAAAATGCTATATGAAGTCAGACGGGGAAAATACCAGTCAAAATTAGACCAAAACCTTAAGATATTGATGCTAAGGCTGAAGAAAAATGAGCAGAATAATGGCTTGGAATGTCACAGCCAGAATCTAAACCTAAATTCAGTTGAAAAGAGCTTTTTCTAAGGGACACATTTTTAGACTTTTGCAAGAGTGGTCAGATATTGTAAAGTTGCAATGTGTCATGCTGACTCAAATCAACTGACGGTAACTGCAAGTAAAGAAGATCCCTGTGATTCGGGGGGGTTACACTCCAAGACTACCAACAAATATTGCCATCCATCCATTTTCTATCGCTTGTCCCTCTACGAAACGCAAATAATGGAAATGTCCACAAAATTGCTTATTTATTACACGTGCCTCTTTCAAAGCCTGGATTATGCTGCTGGTACATCAAGGTGCCATTGTTTCATATGGCGGCCTCCTCCAAAACCTTCTCAGTTGATCGACATTGACTTTCTCCCACTTTCTCCGATGATTTTGGATCAACATTTTCAATAAAAGCGACTTTTATAACATAGATTAGATTCAGCTTCAGTAACTGACCACATTATTTTTTAGTTGAAATTGTTTGCTTACGATAAAGGAAGACAATTTAAATGCATTAACGCAAAATCCAGATTTAAGGCCTATAATATGCCTCACAGACACAAACACATTTTAGATCATTAAATGTATAAGTACTCACCACTAATAAACAATAGTAAAGATGAACAAAAGAAAAGATCGAGTCACAGTCTATACTGAAGCCTGGTCGTCATGGCTTCCGCTACAATTTGCCCTTTGTCTTTTGTGGTGGCGCCTCTATCTAAGGCCCTGTTTACACTAAGTCGGATAAGGTTATCCAGGCTAAATCCCACCTAACCTTATCCGTGTCCACACACAAAAATGCCACCGTCTAAGACAGGGGTCACCAACGCGGTGCCCGCGGGCACCAGGTAGCCTGTAAGGACCAGATGAGTAGCCCGCTGGCCTGTTCTGAAATAGCAGCACTTACCAGTGAGCTGCCTCTATTTTTTAAATTTTATTTATTTACTAGCAAGCTGGTCTCGCTTTGCTCGACATTTTTAATTCTAAGAGAGTCAAAACTCAAATAGAATTTGAAAATCCAAGAAAATATTTTAAAGACTTGGTCTTCACTAACTGACAAAGAAACAGATAACAGATTTGGTGTCCAGTTCAAAGTGTGACATGATTTATTTAAAAATTTGAGAGTTGACTTTTGTATTTTACATGAGTTATTTGTACAAACATGGTGCAAAGTAATTCATGATTTGTTAAAAAATGTTAGTGGCTAGCTAGTTAAAATGGGATATTGTGATTTCACAAGACTGTCTTAGAAGTGATCATTTGAAAATGTTCAATTTGAAAAATGTGCACTTAGAGAAAATATAAAAATAAAGTGTTGCATATTGATATGTATCTGTTTCTATATATATTTATAGTGAGAAATCATTAAGATGATCAGTGTTTCCACAAAGATAAATATCATTAATTATTAATAATAACATAAAGTTAAAGGTAAATTGAGCAAATTGGCTATTTCTGGCAATTTATTTAAGTGTGTATCAAACTGGTTGCCCTTCGCATTAATCAGTACCCAAGAAGTAGCTCTTGGTTTCTAAAAGGTTGGTGACCCCTGGTCTAAGACCTCCCCGTCCGTCCGTCCGCCGGCGCAAGGTGACCTAATATGTATGCACGGAAAATGCGCACGTCATAGTCACCTCCAGTGTTGCTTTGTGTGCAAGTTCTTAAATTTAACTTATCTGAACAATATCCAGTGTTGTGGTATTTCAATTAACTGGAATCCAGTGTGCTGTGGGGCCCTATTGTAGTGAATCACACCTGAGCCATCATAAATTAATCCAATCTTTAATACACATGTGAAAGTACACAATGTGACAAATAACATTTTACAACAATCAATCTCGGGATGTAGATATCTGTCAGGACACTCCTCAATCTTTTGCCTTCACCTTCATTGTCCTTTCGTTTTCGGTGACTTTATATACTCTGGACTTAGACGTTGAGTCCGCGACATACATGGCGGAAAATAACTGATACAGTCTGCTTTGCCAGTCCAAAAGCATTCACCGTTTTCTGTAGTCTTCCCTCGCACACGCTACCTTTTTTATCACATCCACGGGAGCTCGCATTCTCGTTGTCTCGCCTTCGACAAATGGACAAAGTTTTTCGGTAAGTAGAATCACAGCTGACCTGGACATTCCAAAGTTCTCTTGCCGTCTGAGAAGTGTTGTATCTGAAATAGCTGCAATCCCTTTCTCTTTTCATGTGTGATTTCCACAAGCGTCTGTACAGACGGAAGGAGAAACACGGGCATGTCTGGATGACTCGCCTTCATATTTCCAGTGGTTAGCTTCGTTTTACGAAACCGCTTTATTATGAAGCTGGCTGTGGTGCGTTCTTTCTGACGTCACTTCCTGTGTGGGGCGCAGTCTTTCTGGCATCACTTCCTCTCCGAACTCACTTTGTAAACGATCAATGAGTCCATACAAAGCTAAGAGCCGGAGATTCAAGAAATACACGGCGCACCTACCCGTGTAAAAAATTATCCAAGGAGGAGGACCTTAAACAATAGTTTAATGTAGCTGAAACGGATCTTAGGCTAAATAGTTATTTGTTTAAGGGGTTATCCGGCTTAGTGTAGAAATAGCCTAAAGCACCTAGCGGTTATATGCGGCTCTGCAGGCCACTCTGTTCTCCATTCGAGAAAGCATTTCTCCAATGGTCTGTCTACATAATCCACATTGCTTGCCCGTTGTAATTCCAGTTACGCCTTACGATCATATATTAATTTCTGCTCACCAAGCTGCAAAATTTGAGGCTGGATTGTGAAATAGTTGTGTTAGTGCTGCACGAGGTTGCTGCCATTTTACAATTACAGTTATGGCATTCATCAAGGCTCTATTGTATTCTGTTTTATTCTGTATATTTGTAAATGTGATGTGTTTTCTGTGAAAGAGCAAAACTAGTTTACCACAAATAAAAATACAAAAAAAATGTTAACCAAAAAATTGCAAATTTGTGGAAAGGCGCCTGCTAAATCACAATCATGCAGGCATCCACTGTGAATCTACAAATTGTATAACATTTTACTATGTGTTTTTAACCAGATATCAAAAGAAGTAAAACAAAATATGTCTCAAACTGTTTCAAAGGGGACCTATTATGCAAAACCAACTTACCTTTCTTATTGGTACCTGTTTTTGTGTATTTGGTATTTGCGTAATTCCGGAAAAGGTTTTATTAAACCATGGAGGCATTGCGGAGATATTTATAAAACAATCTAGCCTTCGTTCACACATCTTCCAAACGAGCTGTTTGGAATTTGCCCAATTTGTGACGCTTTGCCCAAGTGTGACAACAGCGGATATCTGTATATATGGTAGAGATTTACTCGAAGAGCTTCGCCCGAGTCGACCGTTGTAGTTTGACGCTGTGTCACATGCACATGCATCTTCCGCTGTCTAACACAGAGCAACCCTTAGTTTGAACTTATATCTGTCTGTAGAATCAATATGGAAGCGCTATAAACTACAACATTGCTGATGGGGAGAAGATGCAGGCGAAGTGTAGGCACATAAATAAGACCGCCCACTAAATAGTGCATCCCAAAGGACAGTCAGAAAGCGACTTGAAGACTGTCCGTAAAAAATAATCTATGCAACATTTTTACCAAAGAGCCACATTACATGTTATGTAGACCACTAAGAAGTGTTTCAAATAAAGAAAAAAAGTCATAACATGACCACTTTAATAAATGTAATAAAATGTAATGCTTCGAGGTAGCAAAATAGGTCCCTGTTAATTTCAAAATGTTTAATGTACTTTTAAATATACATATTTTTTTACTGTTAAGAACCTTGTGATGCCAAATGCAATATTACTCTTTGTGCCAATGTGACAGAGGTGCCTCCCTCAGGATAAACCCGACTTCCTGCCCAACCCAATTTAATTTCCCCCTTCACAGTTTAGCTCTTGCTCTCCTCCTTGGGTGCCCTTTCCTCCCCCTGCATGCACTGAACACACACGTACATAAGCACACACACTTTTCCTGACGGACTAAATGGCAATGAATTCAGTCGAATTCCTCCTCTAATGAGGATGAACTCATTAAGGCATCTCCATGAGAGTCTACAACACATTTTTATGCGATAAGCCCCCAACTCTAAATGTGACTCTTAATAGAGCAACCTTTGATATCCCATGGATTGATTATAAAATGTTTCCGACTCGATTTGCCAGAGAATTATTGCAGGACCCTCTCTGTCCATGAATAAAATGTTGCTTTTTAAATCGAATGAAACATTCCTTAAAGCTGAAATTTGTTTTCTCTCAACATTGCTGCTCTTATTTCTCTGTGAAGATGAATGATGTGCTTAAAATAGGTCAGAGCAGTTGCATAAACAGTATTAAGTCTCTTTGTAATATTTACAGGATAAACCATCATGTAATGTCTAAAGTATTTATATGAAATCAGAAAATAATAATGTATCACTGTTTTTAGCTATTATTTATTACATGTATCCCACTGAATGGAATAGCTTTAAAAAAAATCTTGAGCCTGAATCTAAAAGGCTTACAACTATGAGTCAATGTCCCATTCTGTAGGACGTTGTATACAGAGTCACACAGTTCAGGGTCCTCCTTTTGTTAAACGTGCATAGTATGTACAGGAACAGAATAAACACCCAGGAGTGATTGAATAGTATGAACTAGCCATTGGCCTAGTTGGCGTTATATAAGAAGGAATAATGACCCAGCCAGTAATAGAATGTATCCTTCTCAAGCATTGACTTTTCTAGGATTTATGATGATGGCATGTGTACTAGTCTGGATTTTGTTGTTGTTGTAATAAGGGTATTTGTATGCATGCTCTCTTTTGCAGTCTATATCCAGCATCACCCTCATAAAGTCCTTGCTGTGAGGACGGTTCTCATCCACCCGTGAGCTAACAGTCCTGCAGCAGTTCTGCCATGACTCTGTAAACTCTTTATGCCCTCATCAAGTTCACAAAGTTGAGGTTTGCCACAGTGGACAAGAAACCAATTTATCAGATGCAGACAAAGCCCATGTAGGGTAAAAAGCATGGTTTTATATTTTAACTACTACTAGTAGTAGTGGTATTATTAGTTTATTTCTAACATGCTTACAAAGTTACATCAAAATCAAAATAGTTTACAGTTCCAACATGTCAGAAAGGGAGTAGGAAGAAGCACATCCCAGCAATTACTAGTAGGTTTGTTCACTGTGCACAAAATACACTGCTCAAATAAAAAGTCTAGAGAGTAGAGGCCCCAGTAAAACCCCAGAATAAAGCCAAAATGCACCATAACTTCTGCAGCCTAACCCAACTTCCAAGCACACACATCCTGCCTCTAATGTTCCAGCACGCCGCACAATCCAAGCCGAGCAATACACCGTCAGCGTCTTATGTCATCCATAGATAGGCCAACAATCTGCCGAAGCAATTATAATTGTTGCTCTAGCAATCCTTTTCCTCGAGCAATCTCGGAATTGTACGACCAAGAAGGACACCCAACACTATCGGCACCTCGATCTTTCAAGGCTCCTCCAGTCACGATCCTCCTCAAGGGAAGCAATCGCTGAACCCAGCGTGCCACACAGCGCCACCAGCGGCTGTTGTGGTTGCCCCCTCCAAAATCCACCACAAAACAGCCAGCCACAGAAGAGCGCTGAAACACTGCAACCGGATGTGCACATTCGGAACTTGGAGAAGACAAGGCCAAGTCTGCCCACAGAGGCCATAGCGCATTCCTCGTCCATCCGGAATTTAATCCAAAGCTCAACAGCCCCAAACCTTCGCAAGCAATCAATCATTTAGCTACAGAAAAAAAACATAGTGTTTTAAGAAAAAAAAATCACATTTTAGTTATTACAATAACATGAATATAGTATAAAATAAGTTGATAGACAAGGATTGATAATTGTCAGAGCATCCAGCGGAAGAAGATGGATGATGGAGAGCATTGTTCAGTTGAGTATTGTTCAGTTGTAAGTGGTCAGTATGGGATTATACCCTCAATGCTCCAAAAGGATCGACAAATAATAGAACAGTATCATGTTGATTTTTACATTATTCATTAATACATTCATCTTCCTTATTCCTTGTAAACACTCTGTGCCTGTTCAGTTTTTTAAACTGCCACATGTTTGTACACTCTTCAATATATTTTCTCATTCCATACTTTAATTCTACATACTTATACGCTCAAGGCTTTATTGGTAAATGGATTATACTTGTATTGCACTTTTCTACCTTCAAGGTACTCAAAGCACTTTGACACTATTTCCACATTCACCCATTCACACACAGATTCACACACTGGTGGCGGATGCTGCCATGCAAGGCCCTAACCATGACCCATAAGAGCAGGGGTGAAGTGTCTTGCCTAAGGGCACAACGGACCTGACTAGGATGGCGGAAGCTGGGATCGAACTTGAAACCCTTAAGTTGCTGGCACGGCCGCTATACCATCTGAGCCACACAGTCCTGGTTCTGTGTTGTACGTGCATACAAGTGTTTTACCTGGGGCTTAGCCTTTTAAAGTAAACGCGTTAACTCATTCAATGAATTGACACAATTTGTTTGGACTGCGTGTGCTCTTTTACTTCAACCTGAAACGTGACGCATGTTGCTCTACAATCAGTGATCACGTCAAAGCATACTCCAGCGCAAAAATGAGTGAGGAGACTGCCTGGTGTAATCAATGCCAAATTTGACTTCAAAATAAACCGCGTCAGGAGATTAGACCCAGGTAATTAGCATATATTCTAATCTGATTTAATAAATTAATTGATTGACAGTAGTCATTATAATGGGTTCATAATTAAGCAAGTAAACCAGGGGTTTTCTTTTTCTATCCGATTACAAAGGTTTACATAGTTAATATAATTTCAGTTATGTTTATCAATGTATATTCATCCATCAATATCTATTTATTCACGATTGACTCAAATACCACCATATACTGTTACAATCACCATAGTTATTTTAATACTGTGTTTAGGGCTGCATGATTGATCAACATTGAAGCGACATTAAGGTTTTAATTAGTGCGACAATTAACTGCAAGAGGCAGGGGTGTTTTTTGTCTGCCATCACTGGCATTTGAGTGACAGACATGTTCGCCAATCAGAATTGTTGATCCTCACGTTTGTTCGTCTCTCGGGAAGAAAACCCTGAGTTTGTTTATTTAACAGTAAAATTAATTGAACGCAGTGAGCCCTCTTTTTAGCCATTCACAATCTTTGTCCCAGTGAGCAAAAAGCGGGGCGCCAGCTTTACACACACAGGAAGCACGGACAGAGAGCTTCGCGACTTGTGACTCGTTAGTGAGAGGTGCCTCAAAGTAACAAAAATTAAGAGGTAAAATATGATTACAAAGCCAAATGTTCTGTTGTGGGAATATTCCAGCTTCAAACCAGAGAGGCAATATGAGCCCATTAACACGGATGAACGAGCGAAAATGCCGTGGTGTCCACAAACAAAAAGACAACGTCCGACCTAGTTTTTCCCAACTAGGAAAAAAAATGCATTTTAAGATGTGTGGCGACAAACATTAGAGTTCTTTTTAATCTTTTACATTTTTTTAATGCACACATGTTAAAAGTGCAATTTCAATGTTGATTTATTTAAATAAAATAATTGAAGATTATCGCAAGCAAAAAACATATTTTTACCTAAAATACACAATTAGGCTATCAATTATGTTTTTCCCATTACTCTATTAATTGAAAGAGATTTCCTGATCACCAAGTTTTCATTGTTGTTGTCTTTTGGATAAAATCAAAAAAACTATCAAACGATAAGCCACTTACTGGAGGAAAACAAGTGACTTATGTCATGGTTACAGAAGACAGACTAAAAATGTGCTAATAGAATAATACATTTTAATAAAGTATGTATCCCAGTGTAGAACCTTGACATAGTTATCTGGCCATGCAGGTTGGCATTGAAAAAACATTATACTGTGATTTTCATCATAAAATGTTCTGTACCCCATCAGGGTTACGATACCCCCCATGAAACAAACTAAGAGAAGATGTGTTACCTGGCCCGGAGGAAGCCCAGGGCCCTCCTCCGGAGCTAGGCCCGGAGGCAGGGCTCGTCAGCGAGCGCCTGGTGGCCGGGCTAGCCACGGAGCCTGGCCGTGCACAGCCCGAAGAAGCTATGTAGACACACCATCCTCTCCGCCACGTGGGCCCATCACCCGCGGTTGGAACCAGTGGGGTCGGGTGCGCTGCCAAGTGGTTGGCAGTGAAAGTGGAGGCTCCAGACGGACCAATTAGGGCAGGGGTGTCAAAGTCAAATGGACGGAGGGCCAAATAAAAAATTTAGCTACAAGCCGAGGGCCGGACTGTTCGAATGTTCATTGAAAAATTTTTAAATGACGCATATAGTCTAGTGAACCTAATTGAACCTACTGAAAACCTAACAAATATATTCCAATATGATCAGATAAATAAAGCAATATTTTCTTATGGCTCTGTCAGTAATCTTTAATTTTCAACAGACACAAAAGACAAATTTCCTTTATGTAAAAATCCCCATAACATGAACATTAAATGAAAGAAACCGGTATTCAAGGCACCATCAGTAGCCTATATTTTCTATTTTAGCAAAAGTGGGCTAAATTTACTTCAAAGAAAAAAACAATAATAGCAATTTTCTATCATCCACTCAACTGAAATATTTTTAAAATATAATTAAATTGAAATACAATAAAATAAAGTGCAAAAATCTATAAATCAAAAACAACACTTTGTTTAAGGAGAAGTAACATGCAGTGAAAACAAATATTAAACTTTAACTTTTAAACTTGAATTGAGTAAAAACTCTAAATATGTGATTGCACAGTAATGTTCACATTAAACCCCCCTCCTCCCTCCGTGGGAGGGAGGCGAGTTGGGTGCCCGAAACCCCCCGCTGGTTTCGGCCCGCCCCTTGGCGCGCGTGGCACGGCGGGCTCCGCGACCCGACGGCTGGCCCTCGTGGCTTGACGGCGGGCGCGTCCCGACGGGCCGCGCGTAGGGGTCAAACGCAGAAGTCTCAGGGCCTCGTGGTGAGGGGGTGGCCTGCGGGTTTCGGCCCGCTTGACCCCCCCGCTCCGCTTGGCGCGCGCGGCACATGACGGGTTCCGCCACCGACGCTCGGGCTGCAGCCCGACGGTGGTGCGGGCCCGGCGGTGACGCGCGGTTTGGGGAAACAAAGCAGAAGTCTCAGGGCCTCGGGGCCGGGTTTCGGCCCGCCCCCTTGGCGCGCGTGGCACGGCGGGCTCCGCGACTGACGGCCGGGCTGCAGCCCTTCGGCCGGCAGGCGCGTCCCGGCGGGCCGCTCGCCCCCTTTCGGAACCTTGGACCGGCATCCGCTTGGTGCGTGTAAAAGATCTGCGGTCTGCGGGCCGGTTCTAATAATAAATCAAGATCATCCCAAGGGCCGTAAAAAACCTTCTCGCGGGCCGGATATGGCCCGCGGGCCTTGACTCTGACATATGTGAATTAGGGGCAGCAGAGGCTGACTTTTGGGATGTGGAACGTCTCTACGCTGGTGGACAAGGAGCCTGAGCTACTGCGGGAGGTGGAGCACTACCAGTTAGATCTGGTGGGGCGCTACCAGTTAGATCTGGTGGGGCTTACCTCTACGCATAGCAAGGGCTATGAAACCACACTCCTGGACAAGGGATGGACCTTGTTCACTTCTGGAGTTGCTCAGGGTGTGAGGGCCCAGGCGGGTGTGGGGATACTCACAAGACCCCAGCTGAGTGCCTGTACGTTTGAGTTCTTGGATACCTTGCATGGGGTCCTGTATGGGGCGCCGGCAGGGGATTCCATAGTCTTGCTGGGGGAATTCAACGCACATGTGGGCAATGACAGTGATACTTGGACTGGCGTGATTGGGAGGAACGGTCTCCCTGATCTGAACCTGAGTGGTGGATTGTTATTGGACTTCTGTACTAGTCATGGAAAAGCGATAACAAACACCATGTTCAAGCATAAGGATGCTCATAGGTGTACCTGGAACCAGAGCACTCTAGGCCAAAGATCAATGATCGATTTTGTAATCGTATCAGCTGATTTGAGACCGTATGTTTTGGACACTCGGGTGAAGAGAGGGGCTGAAGTGTCAACTGATCACCATATGGTGGTGAGTTGGGTCAGATGGCGAGGGATACCTGTGGACAGACCTGGCAAACCCAAGTGTAGTGAGGGTGAACTGGGAACGTTTGGAGGAGTCCTCTGTCCGGAAGTACTTCAACACCCACCTCCGGCAGGAATTATCTGCCATCCCTGTGGGGGTTAGGGACATTGAACAGGAATGGACAATGTTCAAAGCCTCTATTGCTAAAGCTGCAGCTGCGAGCTGTGACCAGAAGGTTTTAGGTGCCTCAAGGGGCGGTAACCCTCGTACACCCTGGTGGACACCGGTGGTCAGGGAAGCCGTCCGACTGAAAGAGTCCTACTGGGGTATGTTATCCCAGGGGACTCCGGAGGCAGTTGCAAGGTACCGACAGGCCCGAAGGGCAGCAGCCGGGCTATGGACGAGGCTAAGCAGAGGGTGTGGTAGCAGTTCGGGGAATCCATGGAAAAGGACTATCGGGCGGCACCAAAGCTGTTCTGGAAGACCATACGACACCTCAGGAAGGGGAAGCAGGGAACCATCCAAGCTGTGTACAGCAAGGATGGGACTCTGCTGACTTCAAGTGAGGAAGTCGTAGGGCATTGGAAAGAGCACTTTGAGGAACTCCTGAACCCAACTACATCAGACACACCCTCCCTGACAGGAGCAAAGCCTGATGATGATGGGGATCGACGTCGATCTCTCGGAGTGAAGTCACTGAGGTAGTTAGACAACTCCACAGTGGCAAAGCTCCGGGGGTTAACGAGATCCGTTCAGAAATGCTGAAGGCTCTGGGTGTTGAGGGGCTGTCTTGGTTGATACGCCTTTTCAACATTGCGTGGAAGTCTGGGACAGTGCCGAGGGAGTGGCAGACTGGGGTGGTGGTACCCCTATTCAAAAAGGGGGACCAGAGGGTGTGTGCTAACTACAGGGGTATCACACTACTCAGCCTCCCTGGGAAAGTTCACGCCAAGGTACTGGAAAGGAGGGTCCGGCCGATAGTCGAACCTCAGATTCAAGAGGAGCAATGTGGATTCCGTCCTGGTCGTGGAACAACTGACCAGCTCTTTACTCTTGCGGAATCCTGGAGAAGGCCTGGGAGTATGCCTATCCAGTCTACATGTGCTTTGTTGATTTGGAGAAGGCGTATGACCGGGTCCCCCGGGAGATCCTGTGGGAGGTGCAGAGGGAGTACGGGGTGAGGGGAACCCTGCTGAGGGCCATCCAATCTTTGTACAACCAAAGCGAGAGTTGTGTCGGGTGCTTGGATGTAAGTCGGATCCGTTCCAGTGGGTGTTGGTCTCCATCAGCTATCCTGTTTGTGATTTTCATGGACAGGATTTCTAGGCAGAGTCGTGACCATGGTGGAGAGGGTATACGTCTCGGGGGGGGGGGGGCTAAAGGTTGCGTCACTGCTGTTTGCAGATGATGTGGTCCTGATGGCACCTTCGGTTCGTGACCTTCAGCTCTCACTGGATCGGTTCGCAGCCGAGTGTTCAGCGACTGGAATGAGGATCAGCATCATGAGGCCATGGTTCTCAGCAGGAAACCGATGGTTTGTACAGTCCGGGTAGAGAACAAGAATCTGTCCCAGATGGAGGAGTTAAAAGTATCTCGGGGTCTTGTTCACGAGTGAGGGAAAGATGGAGAAGGAAATCAGCCAGAGAATCGGAGCAGCTGGGGCAGTATTACAGTCTCTCTGTCGCACTGTTGTGACGAAACGATAGCTGAGCCAGAAGGCAAAGCTCTCGGTCTACCGAGCTATCTACAGTCATACTCTCACCTATGGTCATGAAATGTGGGTCATGACCGAAAGAATAAGATCGCAGATACAAGAGGCCGAAATGACTTTCCTCATAAGGGTGGCTGGCATCTCCCTTAGAGATAGGGTGAGTAGTTCAGTCACCCGAGAGAGACTCGGATAGAGCCGCTGCTCCTTCGCTTGGAAAGAAGCCAGCTTAGGTGGTTCGGGCATCTCGTGCGGATGCCTCACGAGCGTCTCCCTAGGGAGGTCCTCGTTGCACGTCCCACTGGAAGGAGACCCCGCGGCAGGCCAAGGACCAGATGGGGAGATTACGTCTCCTCTTTGGCCTGGGAACACTTCGGGAATTTCCAGTAGGAAGTTGCTAATGTTGCTCTGGAGAGGAAAGTCTGGGAGTCTCTGCGGGAGCTGTTGTCCCCGCGACTCGATTCCGGATAAGCGGTTGAAGATGGATGGATGGAATGTTCTGTACAGTTGATTCATGTAGTTCACTCTGATAAGTAGTCTTGGTCTGTTTGCTGTATTGCATGTAGTTGCTGTTGGTGTAAAATGGCCACTATGTTGGACGACAAAGGGCCTTGATTTTATATATATATATATTTATATATATATATATATATATACAATGTTGGGACTAACGCATTACAAAGTAACGCGTTACTGTAACACCGTTAGTTTCGGCGGTAACTAGTAATTTAACGCGTTATTTTTTATATTCAGTAACTCAGTTACCGTTACTACATGATGCGCTACTGCGTTATTTTACGTTACTTTTTTTGTAGTATCGGCTAGAAACAGAAGATCTGAGTGTGTTTTGTGGCAGCGCTGCGGTGTCGTTCTTCTGATTCTTCTTGTGTCACACGGAGGAGCCGCGCTGTGTGTGTCTGAGTGTGGGAAGGGGAGGCAGGGAGGGGTGCGCGCAGCAGCATTCGTGAGGGAGGGGCGGAGACAGAGAGAGCGAGAGAGTTGTTAACATGCATGTGTCGCCAGGCTCAGCTTTTTATCGATAGATTTATCACATTTAATTTTTTATTATCTATAGCAGGGGTGTCAAAAGTGTGCCCTGGAGGCCATTTGCGGCCCACAGCTAATGTTTTAAAGGCCCACAGCACATTCTAAAAATACTATTAAAATAAACAAAAACATAACAAAAGTGAAATAAAAAAGCTTAAAGGTGAAATGTAATTTAGAAAAAGTTGCAATGTTGACTACTAAAACAAAGCTGTTTTTTTCTTTCAAACTGTCATTGCTCAAAACATAATATTGAATCAAAATCAATGTTATTATGAATTATAGTACACACACTCTAGACTTCTAGAGTGTTTGATTATCACATCATTCTAAATGTATAGAGTATAAAGTTCACAAACATAAAGAGGGATCCTAGTGGGCCAGGCCAATCTTTCCTTATCTCTTAACTAAAACTGGGGAAATGCGTAAAGTGTTCTGGGCTTCAGACATTATTTTATTTCAGAATTCCTTGAGAGAAAAAACGCCTGGTTAGGCTTTGGTATGTAAAAATAAAGTTAAAGTACATATTTGGTTTACAGCTATGTTGTTATTATGCTGTTTGTTACTTATGTATGTTATGTTGCAGCTATTTAAAATAGTTTTGTCCATTTGTTCTGGCCTGAAATAAATTGGCCCTTTGAAACATATCTTTGTGTTTGTGTGTTGTATGTAGACCACATTGCTTAGCAGAGTTCAGTGATGCAAATGCATGTCAAGTTGATCAACAGATTATATTTTTCTCCAGTGTAATAACAGTACTGAAATGAAGGCTAAAAGGGCATTAATGGGAGCTTTAAAAAAATAACTAAATATTTACTTTTCACAGTAACACATTACTTTTTGGTGTAAGTAACTGAGTTATTAACTGAGTTACTTTTGAAATAAAGTAACTAGTAACTGGTTTTCAGTAACTAACCCAACACTGTATATATATATATATATATATATATATATATATATATATTTACTGTATGGGCTTTTAGATTAGTTTGTCCTAATGGACATATTTCTTCATTGTCAACCTTCACTTGGCCTTATCTGCGCTTGACATGTAACCATAATGGTTACAATCAATCAATCAATCAATCAAAGTTTACTTATATAGCCCTTAATCACAAATGTCTCAAAAGTAACCTAGTCATACCTAGCCTACGCTGCTATTTCTGTGCAGCATCGCAATAAGCTACAGCCTATCCAAACTGTCATTTGGTAAAAACAAAAAAAGAGTAGTGCCCCTGCTCAGATTGAATTACTGACAAACATTCCTACTCCTCTTTACAACTACAGGCGATATTCAAAGTTTTCAATCAGCCTATTTGGTTTGTGGGACAGGCAGCACGTTTGGAAAGGGGTTGGTGCGTGTGCCTCACAATAACAAGGTCTTGGGTTTGATCCCCGAGCTTGGGGTCTTTCTGTGTTGAGTTTGCATGTTCGCCCCGTGACTGTGTGGGTTCCCTCTGGGTACTCCGGCTTCCTCCCAGCTCCAAAGACATGCACCTGGGGATAGGTTGATTGGTAACACAAAACAAAAATTGTCCCTAGTGTGTGAATGTGAGTGTGAATGTTGTCTGTCTAGCTGTGTTGGCCCTGCGATGAGGTGGGGACTTGTCCAGGGTGTACCCCACCTTCTGCCCGAGTGCAACTGGGATAGGCTCGAGCACCCCCCGGGAGGGACAAGCTGCAGAAAATGGATGGATGGGTTTGTGGGAAGAAGTTGGTGGGAACACACAGATGGTCAGAAGGACATGCACACCATACACAAATGATGTGTGTTGAAAATAATTATGAGATAAGAATATGCTAAATTCACTGCGGTGAGGTGAAAAAATAAATCGAGAACATATTTTTACTAAATGTACTTTGGGAGAAATGCAGTCCAGATGTTCAAACTATTTTTACAAATATATCACATTCTTCCTTCCACCTTCAATATACACACAAGTTAAGTCTCTGAGCGTAAATTGCGTGTCTCATTTTCTCATTTTATCACAAGCTGCTGATGCAAAATATGCTAATTCCCAGCACTGTGTTTGCTCAAATAAATGCTTAATATGTGCAATGTAAAGGAAATATGTCATGGGTGGTTTATAATACAGTAATGGTCTTCTGTTCATGGAATTACCTAAATTTGCAGATGCAGTTTCAGACTCCATGTGGAAAGCAAGTTTATATCACGATTATGCAGCAGCAAACCTCTCTTCAGTTCTATCTCCAGACAGTTTTGTTTTTTGTTAAAACATGTTTTTGTCAACATTCATTTCACACATTTTCCCATTATGTGATTTGGCTAGCAAAGATTGGGCAAACACACAATCATGCCTGAATTAATGTCTCTGTTGACAAATAAGCTACTCAAAGGAGCCCCTGATGAGCCTTTTCTGCTCTATCTGCGACCAGTTTTATTGCATCGGTAATGGTCACTCAAGTTGTGAATCCATTACTTTTTCCGCCAATGGAAAAAGGTTAAGCCTCACAGAAACAATGTGGTCTGGAATAAATGGCCCAAATCAGTAGCCCTTACGTGTTGTTGCTCATTGCCAGATAATTATTAAGCTGGAGGATAGACTTTTTGCATGAAATGGACATACATGAGTGAAATGTGGCAATAAAGTGTGTGAGTGTGAATATGTTGGTAACAGTTGAGCTCTTCTTAATGGGAGGTGACCTCTGGAACAGATTGTGTATATATTTGCATTAATGCTTCTGTACGAGCTTGTTTGCCTTGAAACAAATTGCTGTCGGGAATGTTAGTTTTATGTTTGTGTAGGCATAGTGGTGCTAAATTGTCAAATGTAGTCCTCCAACTTTTTAAGAAGACTTTGCAACTCTTTTGATTAGGTAATCCTGGTATAATCTTTATTGGCATGTACAAACCCGGTTTCCATATGAGTTGGGAAATTGTGTTAGATGTAAATATAAACGGAATACAATGATTTGCAAATCATTTTCAACTCATATTCAGTTGAATATGCTACAAAGACAACATATTTGATGTTCAAACTGCTAAACATTTTTCTTTTGCAAATAATCATTAACTTTAGAATTTGATGCCAGCAACACGTGACAAAGACGTTGGGAAAGGTGGCAATAAATACTGATAAAGTTGAGGAATGCTCATCAAACACTTATTTGGAACATCCCACAGGTGAACAGGCAAATTGGGAACAGGTGGGTGCCATGATTGGGTATAAAAGTAGATTGCATGAAATGCTCAGTCATTCACAAACAAGGATGGGGCGAGGGTCACCACTTTGTCAACTAATGCGTGAGCAAATTGTTGAACAGTTTAAGAAAAACCTTTCTCAACCAGCTATTGCAAGGAATTTAGGGATTTCACCATCTACGGTCCGTAATATCATCAAAGGGTTCAGAGAATCTGGAGAAATCACTGCACGTAAGCAGCTAAGCCTGTGACCTTCGATCCCTCAGGCTGTACTGCATCAACAAGCGACATCAGTGTGTAAAGGATATCACCACTTGGGCTCAGGAACACTTCAGAAACCCACTGTCAGTAACTACAGTTGGTCGCTACATCTGTAAGTGCAAGTTAAAACTCTCCTATGCAAAGCGAAAACCGTTTATGAACAACACCCAGAAACGCCATCGGCTTCGCTGGGCCTGAGCTCATCTAAGATGGACTGATACAATGTGGAAAAGTGTTCTGTGGTCTGATGAGTCCACATTTCAAATTGTTTTTGGAAACTGTGGACGTCGTGTCCTCCGGACCAAAGAGGAAAAGAACCATCCGGATTGTTATAGGCGCAAAGTTGAAAAGCCAGCATCTGTGATGGTATGGGGGTGTATTAGTGCCCAAGACATGGGTAACTTACACATCTGTGAAGGCGCCATTAATGCTGAAAGGTACATACAGGTTTTGGAGCAACATATGTTGCCATCCAAGCAACGTTACCATGGACGCCCCTGCTTATTTCAGCAAGACAATGCCAAGCCACGTGTTACATCAACGTGGCTTCATAGTAAAAGAGTGCGGGTACTAGACTGGCCTGCCTGTAGTCCAGACCTGTCTCCCATTGAAAATGTGTGGCGCATTATGAAGCCTAAAATACCACAACGGAGACCCCCGGACGGTTGAACAACTTAAGCTGTACATCAAGAAAGAATGGGAAATAATTCCACCTGAGAAGCTTAAAAAATGTGTCTCCTCAGTTCCCGAACGTTTACTGAGTGTCCGTTTATATTTACATCCAACACAATTTCCCAACTCATATGGAAACAGGGTTTGTATTAAATGTTACTATAAATGTGCCTGTTACTACATTACTTATAGACTTACAAACCCTGTTTCCATATGTGTTGTTAAAAGGAAAGGCCATGTAACACAGTGGTGAACATGCCCTTTCCCAACTACTTTGGCACGTGTTGCAGCCATGAAATTTTAAGTTAATTATTATTTGCAAAAAAATAATAAAGTTTATGAGTTTGAACATCAAATATCTTGTCTTTGTAGTGCATTCAATTGAATATGGGTTGAAAAGGATTTGCAAATCATTGTATTCCGTTTATATTTACATAACACAATTTCCCAACTCATATGGAAACGGGGTTTGTATTGTAAAATACTATATGGATGTCACTCACAATATGATATTCTCACAATACTTAGAAATAATACAAATCTAATGTTAAGTGAATCAAGTTATAAGTTGGGAAACAAAGAAGACTTGATATCCGATTAGATGTGTGCTGTACAGTAATACAAGGTGTTTTCTTTGATATTTTTACAATATTGGCATGACTTGGTGGTGTTTCAATATTTAATGATTCTGTTTTAATACTGCACCTTAAAGGATAAGAACATATTATAACAACACATTGTGTAATAATGGTGCATTATGTAATAATATAATTCATGTTTACCTCGTTATAACACTTTTGGTAATAAACTATGACATATTTGGTAATACTTTGTTGCAAAAGTTATTACAAAATGCATGTGCTGCACTTGTTTTTAATAGAATGTAACAATTTGGTGCATTATGCAATAAACTATAATGCAGTAATTAGACTATCCGAGCAACACAAAATATTTCATCTTCATAAGAATTAATTTTAAGAATCAAGTAGGATGTTTCATTGCACAAACCTAAATAAAATGTAACTTTATTGACTATGGGGAATGTGATTGCAAGCCCATCGAAAATTAACAGCACACTATGGACTCTGTAATGCAAATCCTATACTATACATGATGTAAGAATAAACACTTATCCAAATATAAAGCATAACAAGTAAATCATTCACTAAATTACAAATTGCAAATCTAAATATTAAAAACCTTTGCCCTGCCTTTATGTACTATAAATACTCATTTTATGTTTACACATTAACATGCAAATGCATAAACCACAACTTAGTTAATGTTAATAAACAATAAGTATTTTTGTGTTTGATATTTGTATTAGTATTTTTTATTCCTAGTTTCATGTATAGTATTAGTTTAACATAATTCATATTGCATGAGTGTATGCCTTCCAACATTTCAGTGCACTGGTCAATAACATTTCAGTAGGACTGTCATGATAGGTTTGGACTGTGTTTATTTATTTTTTACTGTATTTTGTATCGTTTCGTATCTAGTGCTCTTATTTTCACTTCTACTTCCTGTTTGCCTCCACCCCTCCTCTGGCCTGAGCACCGTCTCCCTCACCTGTCCTTGATTGGCAATCTGGGCATATTTTATCCAAGTTGCCAATCAGCACTTTTTATATGCCAGCCTGCCCCGTGGAGAGGGCTGGATCATTGTTGTTCGTCAAAGTACCCAAACATAGGTGTGCATAGCATTTGGCATCATAAACATACTTTAGGCTGTAATTGCTGACAAAGGTGCATCAATATAGTATTGAGAGCAAAGGCTGTGCATACATATGTACAAGTGCTTTTGTTTTTTATTTTTAATAAATGTGCAACATTTTCTTACATTTAATTTCCACATTGTCATTGTGAGGTATTGTTTGTAGAATTTTGAGGACAAAAATAAATGTATTCCATTTTGGAATAAGGCTGTAACATAACAAAATGTGGATAAGTTGAAGCGCTCTGAATACTTTCCGGATGCACTGTATTTTTGTTTTCTTATTTCCTGCAGACCTTAAGACAAAGGTTCACACCAATACAATTTGCAATTAAGAGAAGAGTCATTAACTCTAATTAAATGTCTTAATGTTTTTGCAACAGGACAGGCTGAACAGATACTGTACTCTCAAAATGGAAAATTCAATTGATTGTAGTTTGCACCAGAACCACATGTTGTTCTCTTTTTAAATCGCTATCAATATACATTTTAGGTGGGCTTGAAATATAATTAGGATAAACTTGTTTAGAACACCTTACTGTAATACAATGCAGACAGAAATGCAGAACACACCAGAAGTAGCTGTTTTGTTTGACATTATTTCCATGCATTTGAACAAATGGCATGAGTGTAGGAATTGATCACTGTATTGTTTCATGACACATCTTTATGGACCTCACCGCCTTCCTTGTATACCTTCCATCTCACCTCCCACACTCTTATCTTGGCCAACACAATGGACTAAATACCCGCTCTGCTTTAAATAAATTATTGACTCGGCTAATACCTTTTCGATGTCGGCATTTTTTCTTTCATTTATGGCATTTTCCTTTAGTGGGGACACTAAGGGTCTTAAATTGGTTTCTACACACTTACACTCTTTAATACATACCCATTGCCAACTTAGTTATGAGCATTCATAACTGTCCATACTGTCCATTGGCTTTATATACAAGGGCCTTCCTTATGTATCAACCTTTAGCAACAATTGGTCTGTTTACTTAGATGTAAGGCTGCAACTAACAACTAATTTGATAATCGATTAATCTGGTGATTATTCGATTAATCGATTAATAATCGGAAAAAAGAGACAAACTACATTTCTATCCTTTCCAGTATTTTATTGAAAAAAAACAGCACACTGGCACCATGTTCTTTCAACTTGCCAAATAGAACAAGGCAAATGTTGCAAAAATGTTTTTTTTTTTTATAAAGTGCACCATTGTCATGCACAATAGCAATAATTTTGCTTTGGGGAATTTCAAACCTGGCTACAACCTATTCCAACCAATGTCGGATGCTGAATGTCTTTCCTCTAGTGGCATGGTCATAAGGCAGATTGACTTCATGTTCCATTCATCTCCAATGTAATGGCATGTATTGCAAAGGTAGGCTTCCGTGGCTACACTTGTCCACACATCAGTAGTGAGAGCAATTTTTCTCTGGGTGGCTTTTATGTCAGTCTACACTGCTTGGAATGTCTGCTCGTACTTCAATCAATCAATCAATCAATGTTTATTTATATAGCCCTAAATCACAAGTGTCTCAAAGGGCTGCAAAAGCCACAACGGCATCCGCGGTACAGAGCCCACATAAGGGCAAGGAAAACTCACCCCAGTGGGACGTCGGTGTGAATGACTATGAGAAACCTTGAAGAGGACCGCATATGTGGGTAACCCCCCCCCCCCCCCCCCCTAGGGGAGACTGAAAGCAATGGATGTCGAGTGGGTCTGACATAATATTGTGAAACTCCAGTCCATAGTGGATCTAACATATTAGTGAAAGTCCAGTCCATAGTGGATCTAACACAATAGTGAGAGTCTAGTCCATAGTGGGGCCAGCAGGAAACCATCCCGAGCGGAGACGGGTCAGCAGCGCAGAGATGTCCCCAACCGATGCACAGGCGAGCGGTCCACCCCGGGTCCCGACTCTGGACAGCCAGCACTTCATCCATGGCCACCGGACCTGTGTCCGCCCATCCCCTCCACAAGCGACAGGGGGGCAGAAGAGAAAAGAAAAGAAACGGCAGACCAACTGGTCTAAAAAGGGGGTCTATTTAAAGGCTGGAGTATACAAATGAGTTTTAAGATGGGACTTAAATGCTTCTACTGAGGTAGCATCTCTAACTGTTACCAGGAGGGCATTCCATAGTACTGGAGCCCGAATAGAAAACGCTCAATAGCCCGCAGACTTTTTTTGGGCTCTGGGAATCACCAATAAGCCGGAGTTCTTTGAACGCAGATTTCTTGCCGGGACATATGGTACAATACAATCGGCAAGATAGGCTGGAGCTAGACCGTGTAGTATTTTATACGTAAGTAGTAATCACATCTTAAGTGCACAGGAAGCCAGTGCAGGTGAGCCAGTATAGGTGTAATATGATCAAACTTTCTTGTTCTTGTCAAAAGTCTAGCAGCCGCATTTTGTACCAACTGTAATCTTTTAATGCTAGACATAGGGAGACCCGAAAATAATACGTTCCAGTAATCGAGACGAGACGTAACAAACGCGTGAATAATGATCTCAGCGTCGCTAGTGGACAAAATGGAACGAATTTTAGCGATATTACGGAGATGAAAGAAGGCCGTTTTAGTAACACTCTTAATGTGTGACTCAAACGAGAGAGTTGGGTCGAAGATAATACCCAGATTCTTTACCGAGTCGCCTTGTGTAATTGTTTGGTTGTCAAATGTTAAGGTGGTATTATTAAATAAATGTCGGTGTCTAGCAGGACCGATAATCAGCATTTCCGTTTTCTTGGAGTTAAGTTGCAAAAAGTTAGCGGACATCCATTGTTTAATTTCATTAAGACACGTCTCCAGCTGACTACAATCCGACGTGTTGGTCAGCTTTAGGGGCATGTAGAGTTGGGTGTCATCAGCATAACAGTGAAAGCTAACACCGTATTTGTGTACGATGTCACCTAGCGGCAGCATGTAAATACTGCGGAGTGCAGGGCCAAGAACCGAACCCTGAGGAAATCCGCACGTTACCTTAACATAGTCCGATGTCACATTTTTGTGGGAGACGCACTGCATCCTGTCAGTAAGATAAGAGATAAACCAAGACAAGGCTAAGTCTGACATACCAATGTGTTTTGATACGCTCTAATAAAATATTATGATCGACGGTATCGAAAGCAGCGCTAAAATCAAGAAGCTGCAACATAGATGACGCATCAGAATCCATCGTTAGTAATAAATCATTAGTCATTTTTGCGAGGGCTGTCTCCGTAGAGTGATTTGCCCTGAAACCGGATTGAAAAGGTTCACAGAGATTGTTAGACACTAAGTGTTCATTTAGCTGCTGTGCAACAATTTTTTCGAGGATTTTCGAAATAAAGGGAAGGTGGGACACCGGTGGGTAGTTTACCATGAGGTCAGGATCGAGGTTAGGTCTTTTGAGCAGAGGATGAATAACCGCTTTTTTTGAATGCTAGGGGAACAGTGCCAGAGGAAAGTGATACGTTTATAATACTGTATTTAGCAATGATGGACCTAATATTACAAACAGTTCCTTGATAAGTTTCCCAGGAAGTGGGTCAAGTAAACATGTTGTTTGTTTTATCCCACTTGCACGCCGTAATAATTCCTCTAATGTTATTTCATCAAAAAGAGAGAGACTATTTTGGAGGGCAGTATCCGTGGTATATACAGTCGTATCTGTGTTAATAGAACCCAGTTGTAGCTGGGATGCGTTATCTTTAATCTCCTTTCTAATGAGTTCCATTTTCTTATTAGATAAATTCATAGTCATCTGCCGAGTGGGTGGAGCTACTGTGAGGAGTCCCTTGTTAGGTTAGCGATGCTACTGTACTAAACAAAAATTTAGGATAGTTTTTGTTGAGGTGGAGGAGATTTGAGTAATAGTTAGCTTTAGCTAAGGTAAGCATGCGTTTATAAGTTATTAAACTATTACTCCATGCTTGATGGAAAACCTCAAGTTTAGTCGCGCCCCATTTGCATTCCAGTTTTCTACATGATCATTTATGAGCTCTTAATTTCTTCTGTAAACCATGGGGTGCGCCTTTTAGGGGCCCTTTTTAGCTTTAGCGGTGCTATACTATCAATGGTTTCGCGCAGGGCGTCTTCAAAGTTGTTATTGAGGTTATCAATAGAACCCACATAATTTGGGAATGGTGCCATTACCGAAGGCAGTAGGTCAGCAAGAGTCATCGTTGTGGCAGCATTAATGTTGCGGCTGCTATAGCAGTTATTATTATTATTAGCTTGTTGACAATGAGCCAGGACTTCGAATTTTATAAGGTAATGATCGGACATTACTTTAGTATATGGGAGTATCATAACTTTGGAAGTGGTGACACCTCTGACAAGCACTAGATCTATCGTATTACTGTTGCGATGCGTGGGTTCATTTATTATTTGTGTAAGACCACAGCTATCAATTATAGTCTGGAGCGCCACACACTGAGGGTCCGATGGGGTATTCATATGGATATTAAAGTCCCCCATTATGATTATATTGTCGGCGTGCGTCACTAGATCAGCAACAAACTCTTAGAATTCACTGATAAAGTCCAAATAGGGCCCTGGGGGGCGGTAGATAACAGCCAGGTCGAGAGGCAGCGGTGTGACAGACCTCATTGTAAGCACCTCAAACGATTTATATTTATTATTCAGGTTAGGGGTAAGGTTAAAGTTTTCATTGTATATTAGTGCGACCCCCCCACCCCTTTTAAAGGGACGGGCAATATGTGCATTTGTATAGTTAGAAGGAGATGCCTCATTTAGCGCAAAAAAAACGTCTGGTTTGAGCCAGGTTTCGCTAAGACCAATGACGTTAAGATTGTTGTCTCTAATGACCTCATTAACTAATAATGTTTTGGGAGACAATGATCTTATGTTTAAAAAGCCCATATTATAGGTATTGGGCTGTTTTGACGAGGTTTTGTTGAAATTATCCGTAGTAGCAATATTAATAATGTTGCGTTTATTATGCGTAGTGCACTTTAAATAGTTTCAAACCATATCTAGGAATTGATATGACGGGAATTTTCAGATTGTTTGCGTGGTGCTGCGATAAACTGAACGCATCATAATTTGCCACCTCAGTAGAATGCATGTCTACCTCTGACACAGTCACAACAGAAAAACATTATGTGAGTTGTGTATTATTCTAAGAGAATTGCTATGTGTGCATGGATTATCCAGCCTGGCGCTGGCTAGTTCTAGTTTAACTGACTCCTCACCCGGACTAGCAGACTCTGTAATTGCCTGTGACCGGGCTTGCTCTAGTGTAGTTAGTCAAGTGTGACTCAAACAGTAGTCTATGTTCCTAGACAGGATGATGGCGCCTTCCTGGTTAGGGTGAAGGCCGTCTCTCATCAGCAAGCCTGGTTTGCCCCAGAAAGTGGGCCAAATATCAATAAACGTTAGTCCCTGTTGTCTACAGAAGATAGCCAGCCACTTGTTAAGTGAGACTAATCTGCTATATCTCTCATCGTTGACTCTCGCGGGCAGGGGGCCAGAGACAATTACTTGATGTCTGGACATCTTTCTAGCGAGATCACAAGTCCTGGCTATGTTTCTCTTTGTAATCTCTGACTGTCTCATCCTAGTGTCATTGGAGCCAACGTGTACAACTATATTCGCATAACTGGCGGTGCGATTAGCCTGTCGTACGTGTTTACTAGGCCTGTTGAAAGTTAGCTCCCTAAGATTAGCTTCAATGTCAGGTGCTCTGGCCCTGGGAATACACTTAATTGTGACTGGTTTGCTAAGCTTTATGTTTCGGGTGATGGAGTCCCCTATGATTAAGGTGTGGTGCCCGGTAGACTGGGGTGTAGGACTAGCTAAAGGGCTGAATCTATTATGCGTCTCAACCGGTACACCATAGCTTATAGGTTGCTTAGGACTGCTATAAACTGGGCTAGTTAGCTTGCTACAGCTAACGCTAGCAGATGTGTCCGCAACATCCAAAGTTACGAGATTACTCTGCTCTAACTGGCGGACACGGCCCTCTAGCAGAGCCAACCTATCCATGAGTAAGGTGCACGAAACGCAGGAAGCCATACTCACGGTATTTTCTGTTACCGAGTGAAGTTCCTGCTGTCTTCAGGGAAGTGGTCACGGTGTGCGGGAGTACATTCCTTCTGACCGGCGCCGCCTTTCTCCGTGCTAGCTTCGTTAGCTTAGCAGCTAGCTAGCTGAGGGAGGGGTGGTGAGACAGAGATCGGGTGATTTGCAAGTTAAATAGGACTACTAAATATGTTTGGGAAGTAGTAAAGAAAGCTGCAAAACAATTAAAAGCACACAGATAGAATGATACTTAGCTTTTTCGCAACAGCAAGCAGTCAGCGAGCAGTCACTCACGGCGAACCGTGAGTGACTGCTCACTTCCTCTCCATCACTTTGGTAAAATGGGTCCTCGAGGGAAGTGTAACCAGGGTTGAGGACGTGAATCATTTGTCTAAAACCTTCATCCTCCACCATTGATAGTGGCCTCATGTCAGTTAGCAACATATTCAGGATAGCATCAGTCAATGCAGCCGCTTGCTGTGGTGTGCAGACCTTCCTTTGTACCAAGTCGCTAATGCTGGGTTGTTTCTTTCTGAAGTGAGAGAAACCATATAATGAACATACATAGAAGCATCATTTACATGTAACTTAATACATACCTAGTTGATTTAATTAATAGTTTCTGACGTAAAAGGCAAATACGCCACCACATTAAAAACAAGCTAAATTAAATACATGGACATTGGGGATGCAGCATAAACCAATAATAACACAGAAATGTAACTCATCAGATCAGAACTGGATCAGATATTGTACACGTTTCTGTTGTGAATAATAAAGGATTCATTTTAGGCTGCCTCTGAATAATAACATGCAATATTCCAGCACCTTCATAACGTTTAGTTATACTAATACCACTCAAATCTAAATATATTTATATAGCTTTATTGGGCCCGGCTACATTGATCCATTATGAAACCAACCTGAGATATTTATGTCCGTTACGTTTATTTCGAAATTGGTAACCTTGCGTTTTCTCTCTCAAAACGGAGTCAAATCTGCCGCAGACACATTATCAGCCCCGCATTGCAACAAAGGGATAACGTTAACGTTACTCACAAAAAAGCTGAACTCGTGAATGTCTGTTGCGACTCAAAACAACACAGAAAATGAAGTCGTCGCACTCTCCAAAACTTTCATAACACTCTGAAAGTTAATACACAACAGTTGCTGCTGCGCTTCCTTAAAGAACATCTCCTCGTTAACAAAAGATTAAAAACACACAAAGACGGACACAACGGGTCAATGTACCCGGACTATGGACTTAAATAGTTACGTACTGTGAGTTCCATTCATCCAAGGCTCCAACATGTTTCCTCTTCAGGTGCTCCCGAAGCGATGTTATACTTCTGTGCCATGCGAGATCCATGCTGCACATTTTGCAGGAAACAGTCTTCTTTGAAGTCTTTAAAGTAAAGTGTTCCCACACTTTTGACGACTTGGGTCGTACACTTTTCTCCATTGAAGCATTAACCTCAAGATGTTTCTCCGCTGAACTATCCGTACTGTTTTCCTCCGCCATTTTTCGAATGTTTCCAGGCAAAGGAGAAGGCGTCGTCACGTGAGCTGCACATGACACATCATTGGCTGGCTTACTGCCACCTCATGAGACGTAGCCGCAGCGCATGCGCATAGCATAGATCCAACGAATCGATGACTAAATTAATTGCCAACTATTTTTATAATCGATTTTAATCGATTTAATCGATTAGTTGTGGCAGCCCTACTTAGATGTATATAAAATAACAATATTACGGCTTGAAAGAAGCCACAACACAATTTGTAGTACCTCCACATCATTGTCCAAAGGGACTCAAAGAAAACTGTGTCTGTTTCCATGCTTGTACAGTTTTCTGCTGCTCATATAGTTTCCGTATCAACACAACTCTGCACACCAAAAATGGATGTAGCTTCACTCTAATGTATTACTCTTGTGTAACCGTATTTTTAGCATTGCTTGTTCACTGCTGAGCATAGATATTTTAGCTGTATTTGGTTTTTGTTTCAGGTTTTTGGTGACTATTATCACTTCAGGCATCATAAAGTGGTGAAGAGATCGTTTTCTGATCACAGGGGCACACACATCCGACTTCTTAAAAATCCCAAGGTAAGATGTCTTCTTTTTTCATCATACTTTAGACAAACAAGAAACATTTATGGACATCATGAATTTTCAGATAAATTGCCATTGTAGCATGAATGTTAATGATGAAAGAGTGTGGAGAAAACATAATATTAAGGTTGCAAATATATCTAACTGATGTAGTTGTTGCTGAATACAGTGTATCATTTTAATTAAGTAATAAATGATGAAACAACTATTTATAGAAAGCTAACAGCTTAAAATAATAACAATAAAAAAAAAATCATTAGCCTTTTATCTATTTCAAATGTTACTCCCAGAAAAGCCTCAGCATCCACACTGCCTGTTGTCATGTTATCTGAGTGACGGAAGCTGAACTGGCTCTTCCCTGAGGAGGCCTGCAAGACATAAACACTCCCCTGTGGACCGCTGAAATGTAGTTCAGCCTTCTTGACTGATGAAAATGGAAATTTCACATTTCCAGTACTCTTGCAAGTAAATATGATGTTAGTTTAAAAATTAATATTTGTCCTACCCCATTGGGTAGGACAAAGCGAGAAGTGTGAAATTAATATTCATCACAGCAATGGGAATACAAGGCAATTGAAAGTCTAAGTGAAAAGAGTGTGTGAGTTTATTTTGAACATAGGAAAATATCCTAAAACTGTAAATGATAGGGCCTTACTTCAATTACTGTAAACAGGAAAGGAAAAGAACATACATCTACAAGAGCATCAGTGCACATAGGTTTATTTGCTTATTGTTTGGTACAAAATGTTAGAAGGTTATGGTTGGAGTCCAGCAAAAAAGGTGACTAATGGAAATGCTAAAAAAGACGATTTTTGACATTTATGGATTATTCTGGTGCATTGAAGCGCCACGACACCCTTGGCCAGCTTGCTTTTACCCTGAAAACCCTGCTGCGTATGTTGATGGTAACATTCTTCTTGCAATAAGTAACTGTACCATCAATTAGTTTCAGCTCAAATAACCCACTCATCTCTCTTAACAGTACCAATTTACACCTGTGACAAAAAAAGCAAACAAGATAAATGCATAGTCCAGTAATACAGGCTAATAGATTTAGGCTCAATCCAAATACTCCCCCTCCCCCATTTTGATCTGCTTCAGAAACAATAACAAAAAGGTCTGTTTTCTTCTTGATGTAGACAGTTGATAGAAAAGAAGAGCCCAAACAAAGCTGAACATCCTGTGTGACTGCATCTTGCAAGTAAACATTTATCGCATCTGATTTATGTCACTGGTGGCAAGGGTCGATAACGTCGCGAGACTCGAGCGACGTCCGAATTCCCAGGGGCGTACACTTCCCCACGGCACTAGATTCTTAGACGAAGGGGAAAGAGAATTCGGATTGGGCCTTAGATTGGTCAAATCTAGTCTGAAACTGAACAGTTCAGTTCAGTCGTGACAAAGGAAGCAAACACAATAAATGCATAGAAGCGATAGAATGCCCTGAGAATACAATTACCTGGATGAAAGAGAACATCCATATTGCCGTATGATATGGCTCACACACTTATTAAACACATTTTAAATTGTACAATGTATAGGTACTAATGGTAATTATTGTGAAAGAATATCTTTGGAGAACAAATGGAATCACATTTTACGGTCAAGGCTTTAGCTAGTAGTGGTAAGCTGCTCCACAGGCCACTCGGGTTTACCTGTTTCTCACCTTTTTTGTAAGGGACGCCGGACTTTAGCAGACCCGTCAGCGATCCTGTTTTGTGTCCCCGTAATGTTTGTCTGCTCTTCAATGGGATTGTGCTGAAAATCTTAATTTCCCCTCGGGGATTATTAAAGTATTTCTGACTCTGATTCCTCCAAACTAGCAGTCTTGAGATGCTGTTTTTTCAATACCGCATTTGCTAAATGCAGACTGCTTGTCTGTTGTAATTCCAGTAATGCAGGGGTCTCCAACCTTTTTTCTTCTGAGCCACTTTAACAAAGGGAAAATGGCGTAGAGTTACTACCGTATTTTCCGCACTATAAGGCGCACCGGATTATAAGGCGCACCTTCAATGAATGGCCTATTTTAAAACTTTGTTCATATACTGTGTAAGGCGCACCGCACTATAAGGCGCATAGAATAGACGCTACAGTAGAGGCTGGGGTTACATTAGATGGAGCTGCGCTAAAGGGAATGTCAACAAAACAAATAGTGATTGTACTGACACTTCTACTTGCTGCTCTCTGTTCAACAACCCACTGTTCGAGTTTGTCCTCCAACTGTAGCCATCTCGCTTTGTTCCCTCGGAAACTCTGTTTAGTCTTCTTTACTTGGCGCAGGTCATCATGTTGCTTCCTCCACTTCCGCACCATTGATTCGTTAATGTTAAATTCTCTCGCTGCTGCTCTATTCCCGTGTTCTACTGCGTGACTGATCGCCTTGAGTTTAAACTCTGCGTCGTAAGCGTGTCTATTAATAGGAGCCATTTTTGGGTCTTTACATAAAGTTTAGATCTCGCAACTACGGTAAGCAGCCGCCAACTTCATTTTCCCCCGTAGAAGAAGAGCTTTTTCTTCTACGGTAAGCAGCCGCCGACTTCATTTTCCCCCGTAGAAGAAGAATTTCTTCTTCTACGGTAAGCAGCCGCCGACTTCATTTTCCCCCGTAGAAGAAGAAGCGCTTGTTCTTCTACGGTAAACAGCCGTAGAAGGGGGAAAATTAAGTCGGCGGCTGCTTACCGTAGTTGCGAGACCTGTTGTGGCTCAATATTGGTCCATATATAAGGCGCACCGGATTATAAGGCGCACTGTCAGCTTTCGAGGAAATTGGATGTTTTTAGGTGCGCCTTATAGTGCGGAAAATACGGTACTTTATTTCCATCACTTGTTTCAACCCAAACAAACGGAACAAGTTTGTTTTGCCAGAATATTAACTACATGTTGCACAACTCACATTTTTCCTTAAAACACAGAAAAAATATCTTGTTCACCTGCATCTTGTATTTCAGTATGCATTTCTTCCCACAGTTGTTTATGTTACTGTGTTTTTTTTTAGTTGGTAAGAAAAGGTCAAATCCGTTTTTCTCTATGAAAGGACCATTATTGGGCAAGCAAGTAACTAAAACACAGTGTGATAAAATGAAGAAAAAACTATAACCACCACTAGGGTGGGGTATCGAGTATCGAGTATCGATTGGAACCGGGGCTAACTTTCCGTTTCTCCCGGAATCGTTCAAAAGTTTAAATTTCGATTCCTATTTTCGATACCAGTCCGCCGACCGGAAAAAAATATGTCCGCCGAACCGGAAGAAGAAGACGCTGAACACCAACGAAGAAGCGCCCACCGCCGGAAGTGTTAGCATAGCCGAGCAAGTCAGTCAAGCTCAAGCATGGATAGCGGGCGTCGGCGGTCGAAAGTGTGGCTTTACTTTACAAAAAAAAATGAAATAACCGCGAAATAACCGCGCTCCATGTCCATCAAGAAACGAGTGGAGAGAGAGCTGCAGATGTACCAGGACGTTCCACCGATACTTATGTCTGACGACCCTGCTGCATGGTGGTGGTCCGGTGGAACCAACAAAAGACTTATCCTTTGCTGTCATATCTCACTTTCTCCTATTTATGCGTTCAAGCTTCTTCCACACCCAGCGAACGTGTATTTTCCCCAGCAGGAGACACTATCTGTCCAGAACGCTCACGCATCCTGCCTGAGAAGGCGGATGTGGTCATTTTCCTAAACAAGAACTGTCTCTGATTTTATACTGTACCTGCTGCTAATCTGGACTGGGTTTTGCAAATTGTTTCTTATTGTTTATTTGCTTTTCTGCACCAGGTTAGCCCATCAGTGGGAGCACGGTAACATTTTTAAGTACCTGCAGCATCATACACTTGTGTGTTTTCATGAGGTTTCCTGCAGCATCATACACTTGTGTGTAAATGTGTTTTCATGAGGTTTTCAAAAATAAAGCTCTCTTGAGGAAAGTGTACCCCTGGGAAAATGTATTCATAATTTATAATATTTATATTCAAGTTCATAGATTTGATATTTATATTCTAGTTGAAAACAGCCCTATGAGGAATTTATAGTAAAGTTCATAAAAAGTTAATAGAATTAAAATTTGATGGAGAATGTCAGACTATTTCATTCAGAAAGACTGTAGGTTAGCTAGCTCATTTAAAATATCCTAAACTTTTTTTTGACCCTGCCTCGTAAAAGAATCGGAACCGTGAATCGGAATCGAAACAAAATCGGAATCGGAATTGGAATCGTTCGAATTCAAACGATACCCAACCCTAACCATCACGCAGTAAAAACAGGAAGATGACACAAGAACTAATGATATGGGGTATGGTAATAAACAGGAACTAACGCTAACAATTCAACAACTATTTACATGTGCTGCTAGGTGGGGAACCTATGAATTTGATTAGATGTACATGTAGGGCTGGGCAATATGGACCAAAACTGATACCCTGGTATTTTTAGTCCGAATGACGGTATACGGTATATACCGCCATCTTAAACAAAATGTGCAAAGTGCTTAAGGTTGCTTAAGTGTTTTATGGCTAGATTACTAGTGTTGAGAGTACTCATATTATTTTTGTTGTAAGTAGTAACATAATGTGTTGTTTATTCTTATAAAGTAATTAGTTAGCGTATTATGTCAAAGCATTTCGTTAATTTTGTTCATTAATGTTAGGTTTATAGCCTCACGCTTGTGCGCAGTGATTGAGGGAGCCTCTACTCGCTCACTGCGGTTAAGACTGCTGGTTGTTCGGTTTGAAACCACTCTTCAGCCACCCACCCGCTAGGGTAGTCTGCACGTGCTATGGGGAGTAGCTAAACATTAGACACACCGAGCAAGCAGCAGAGAGGAGCTAATGCTAGCTGTGGTCCGAAGTTGCTAACAGAACTGAACAACAAACAGATGAGATTTGTGATAAAGTCGCTACATGGAGAGATATATATTCTCAAGCAAATTGGTGTATATAACGCAGTAGTCACTCACCAATTGCCAAATGCAGTCGGTGACCGAAGCATTGTATCACTCGGTAGTCGAGAAGTCGGCACCTGTGCCGCCATATTCTTTTGAAAAGTTTATTGTGTTGTGTCATTGTGCGTCAGAGAACCCAGACTGTAGTAGAGGAGCGCAGGGGAGACGTTCCCTTCACTTCACTTTACCCAGCAATGGGTCTGCTAAGATCCGCTTTCCGGTCAGAATTCGAGGCCGCCGATTTGTGACAATCTGGTTGCTTTATTATTATTTTTGTAGGACACAACTGGACCCATTCATCACTTTACTGCGCAGTGCACACGCTCCTCTCTCTCTGTACTCGCCCAATCACTCACTTACGTCACTCAGCCAACACGTTGACATTCTCGCAAACACACATACTGTACGCTCATAAGTTAACCAGCTCCCCTGTTGTGCACATATAGATACATAACATGTAGATACGTAGACGCGCACACAGCTGCTTGGCTTGATGCCAAATATTAGCGGAGTTAGGACCGCTCATCTAACGTCAACTAGTGCAAGTAAAATTACTGAATTTGGGAACAAATTGCGACAGTTTGTGTTTTATCTTTAACAGATGTGTGTTTTACCTGCTACATGGCTTATCTGGGTACATTTATCCATAGTTTTGTTTTTAGTACTTACTAATAATTGTATTTTTCTTAAAGCACATACCAGGATTGGCAACCATAAATCATGAAGCATTTAATATAATGTAAATAAAGCTTTTTTATTATATTCTAATCTAATTCTTGATTATGGCAGACTATATGTAATATGGACAATGGTAAATTGTTCTTTGAGTGCAACAAGAAAAACACAATGTGTTCAATGCCTTTTAATTTATATTTTAACCTTCTAAAATTGTTCTTTGAGTGCAATAGGAAACATATATTTATTGTATTGCAAGATTTTCTGTTACAATTAAGCCAAAAATGACACTTTTTCGTAGTTCCCTTTATTTGGAAAAGTATCAAAAAGTATTTGAAAAGTATCGATATACATTTTGGTACCGGTACCAAATTATTAGTATCGGGACAACCCTAGTACAGACACTTAACAAACTACTACAACTCTATGTGTTACAACAAGTGGTAACAACAGATAAATCTGTGACAACAACTATTCAGTGGGTGGGCTGTTGCGGTTGGTGTTCTGAGGAAGCACCCACCCCGTCGCACAACTTGACAGGTCTGACTTTTGAGTTGCACACGTGTGGCTCCTCAGCACTCCAACTCCAGAAAAATATATGTTGTTGTTCACAAGTGTTAACTTACGCAGCCAATCATTGCCATCACAGGGCATCGTACAAAGGTGCTTTACTTATGCAGCCAATCAATGTCATAATGCCGCTTTGTGCATTAGTACTTTTGACGTATGTTGGTGCTGACGTGTTTTGCAGGTTGTCTTTTTTTCTGCTGTTTATTTAAAGGTAAAAGTGCATTATAAACTATACTATACAGAGAAGCTTCATATTTAGCAATTACAATAACTGTCCTCAAAATACAATAATTATTAGCTTTTGGTGTTTTCATTGGTCATTTGCTATCTGGCTAAGCTGATCCCCACCCAAATCAGAAGAGGATGTTACCCAAACATACAAGTTACAACCTACTTAACAAGACCTGGGCAATTAATTTGACACTGGGGCCACATTTATAGAAAAAATCTATAGCAAACAAGGTACAGATCGTAAACACACCCATAAACAACTTTACATAGTACACTATTTACATCTGCATTTACTCTTCCTTTTAAAAAGAAAAATACACGTACATTAAAAATAAGTTGAGTCAATTAAACTTCGTGAATTTATTGTATTTTATCCCCTCTCAGTTGTTTAAAAACGGCTACATTAGATAGCAAGTTATGTATAAGGTGTCAGACAGCTGAAGGAACTCTCATTCATTTACTTTGGGAATGTCAGTGAATAAAGAGCTGTGGTCTGTTGTGAGATTTGCCTTGGTTGTAGGTCACGTGAGGTGTCTGCGTCACGAGAATTGCTAATAGTGTAAGCCAAGTTAACTCTTTTGTGTGAAGACGGCCAGAATAAATGAGTCGTACATGAAACAAAGCGCAGCTTCCTCATTAACATGACATGGTGTCACATTTAAGGTCTACACGCCTACAGTGACCCATAGTGTCAAAGTTTGAGCCCCCAGAACTGTTTGATTTTGCCGTAATGAGGCACCCACATATCTGATACAATCACTTTTCTGCAGAATTTTTATTGTAGAAATCTGCTTCCGTGTCGTTCCCTGACACCCGCCTCTCACGCTGGCTGCTCTGTAAACAAACCCGGCCCACTCTGCTTTGCCTCGTCTGGCTGCATAGTGCCTATGATTGCAGTAATAACTCGGATATCACTCAAAAGTGCAGGTCCAACCATTGAAATACTTTATACAGTTCAAGACTTATAATTTGAAAACGGTACTTCATATCATATTTCCAGTTTTGATGTCGAAGGTTTAAAAATATTATTTGGAAATGTCCTGCAGGCCAAATTTAAAAGCTTGCTGGGTCATATTCGGCCCGTGGGCCGTTATTACCCAGGTCTATAAGTATGTTTTGTTGTAAGTGGTCCATTACATGGATTCAATTATTTAAGATGTCAATACACTTCTCAATCAATCAATCAAAAAACCAAATCACTTACGTTAAAATTCATCAAATGGAAGTTACCGCTGTAAAAATGTTAATCCATTACAAGCCAAGTAACTTGTTTTAAGGTCAGTTTTTGGACAGGTGTGATACTTGTGAAAAATAGGGATAGAACAGTGGACGATATCCTTTGTTCGGGTCGTATCACAATTTTGTGGTTATGGTGCAGGTTTGATGTACTCTGTTCTTCTTTTTACCACCCCAGAATACCACGTTTCCCTATAATCCAGACCGTTACCATTTATTAGAAGTAGTAGTAGTTATGTCAGTAGTTCTTACAAAAATATCTGACCCTTGAATTAATGTAAACAAAATATATACTATCTTTATAACCACATGATATCCCATGAATATCAAACTATTCTATTCCATTTCAAACTATACTATTCCATCAAACTTTATCAGCACTAGCATTTTCCTTGTGTGAATAAGAAACAACCAAAGTAAACATGGAGATAAGAGTTTTTGCTCTGGCCGAGTCACCACTGAGAGGCTGTCGGAAAACTGTGGGAAGTGAACGTTTTTTCCTAGCTTGTCTACCTGAATCTTCTCTTCTTACGCTGTCAGTTGACACACCGGTGATGTCGCCGAGGATTACTTGACATGTTGGATGTGTTACCAACAGTGGCGCTGCAAGCGAGGGGGCCCTGTTGCTCCCCTGTGGGGTGTGAGGGCACACCAAGTACTCAGATTACGACCCCAAACCGTGCAATGGTCGTCTTGACCCCAGAGGGCAGAGCCCCGATGATCTTCTTTCCCTTTTCAAGCAACCCAGCGTACCGCCTCGGATGAAGCGCGCCCAACGAGGGCCAGATACTGCTGCGTGTTGCACAGGTCTTGCACATAGGCGCAGTTTTATCTATCACTTTCTTACCGCCGTCATCATAGCTCACACTGAATTTCTTTACTGCTCGCCATGTCGAATGACGAACGCCTCCACGACTCTACTGTTTCTAGCAGATGCTTGAGTTGATTAAAGCTTTTGAATTTGATCGGTGTGCACATTTAAGCCCAAAATGATTATATACCAAAGCTAAATTTAGACAAATTGACATCAAAGCCCAGACTGACTGAAAGTCAGACAGATACTTCTGCAATGACATATAAATCTACAGAAACATCCATGTGCTAAATTATTCTTAGTCTTTTTCTTTTACAAAGTTTTAATGATATGAACATTAGGTTATGCTAGAATTAAAATCACTACAACCTTGATTAACCATGATTATACAGGTTATGCTAGAAGGCAAAGATCATTTATAACCATGGTACAAACGATTGTTTCCTCATAATTGTCAGAGAGATTGCGGATGCTAGTAATTTTCAGGGTGAGCCTATACAGTGGTCGTGCAGGCAGGGAATAGAGAACATGTCTGTTGCCCTTGTTAGAGCTAAACCAGGCACTCTCTATTTGGGATTTCCTTTACCACCCAGTCTTCGTTTCCTGTTGTTGAATTCCCACAACACTTCAGAGAATGTGAAGCATTACTGTTTCATGTTCTCTATAAAGTTTACTAAGGGTCACAACTACTTTAGTCCATCCATCCATCAATGTTCTACCGCTTGTCCCTTTCGGGGTCTTTAGTGCCTGCAAATATTTACAAGATGGTATTTTTCTTTTAAACTTGGAAGGTTGCTATTTTAAAAAACAACATTTTTACCTTACTCTGCTGCAATTAGTTGATCAAAGCAGTTTTAATCTTGCGGTCCATATCTAATTCAGTTGACATACTCATCAGAGGTCCACAGTTTTTTTTTTTAATTAGGAACACTTTGTTGAGAAAAATCATGCATTCCAAGTAGCGAAGATGAAGTTTGAATTAGAGGTGCTTCCAACCTTTTTGAAGAGTATAAGTAATTACTGACATCAAAACCTGGGCCTCTGCCAGATCTCATATGCTGGCTATTAGAGCCCTGCTAATGTGGCCTAATGAGGACCCAAAGTTGACTCCACAGTATTCTCCACCTTCATGCATTTGACTGAATCTTTTTTGGATAATTCAGGGCTAAAATGGAAAAACAGGTAAACAGTTTTTGTTTGTTCTACATCAATCCCAGTTTACAGAAAGGTCTTTACACATTTCCCCCAACTATTTAATTTTGTTAAGTGGTATGGTATTGTACCCTCCTTGGACTAATAACTAAGGCTGCAGCTAACGATTATTTTTCTATCGATTAATCTATGGATTATTTTTTCGATTAATCGGTTAATTTGTAGATTTTTTTCGATTAATCTATAGATTATTTTTCCTTTTACCGATTATTTTTTTATTCAAAATGAAGATGAAAAAATAAATGTAGGCCCGTTTTTTCAAAAGGCATGGCTTTTATTTACAAAAAAAAAGAAGTATGGCCACTCAGTCAAAATTGACAACAACATGACTAAATATTCTGTAACAATGTAAACATTTAAAACTTTTAACATTTAACAAAATTAAAAGTAGCTTATTTGCTTTTTAATGTGCAAATATAAAAGTCAACATCCAGTGCAAATCTTAATATTCTGCAATAGTATAAGCATTTCAAAAGTAAAAGTATTGCTTATTTTGCCTTAAAATGTGCAAAAATAAAGATAAACATCCAATACAAAAAAGTGCAAAACGAAATATTCTGTAACAACAGTGTAAACATTTCAACAAAAGTGAAAGTATTGCTTATTTGCTAAAATGTGCAAAAATAAAGATAAACATCCAATACAAAAACGTGCCAATCTAAATATTCTGGAGCACTGTAAACATTAAGTATTGCTTTTAAAATGTGCAAAATAAACATCCAGTCCAACACAGTACACAATAACCAATTCTACTCATTCCAGTGAGTGACTAACAGTTGTAATGAAGAAAGGTTAGCATGTGTACATGCTCTGCTTCTTTTCATGTTTACAATATTCCCAGTAGCTGAAAATAGGCGCTCAAAAGGGGTCGATGTGGCTGGAACTGAGAGGTAATTAGCCTTCACCTCAAGCCAGGACTGCGAGTGAGCTGAGCTGCAGTTTATATTTCTAGAAGGTCAACAGGCTCATAGTGATGTTACTAGTAGTTGACTGGGAGGTGTTTATTATCATTTGGGGAGAGTCCGCTGCCTGATGCTCACCTGCTAAACACCTATCTACTCCACGCTGAAGCGCTGACTACATGCGCTCTGAATATGCACTGCTGATTGGCTGGTAATGCTATGTGTGTACCAATCAGATGGTTGTGTGGGTGGGACAATGCTGCGTGCTGAGACAGAGGCAGAAGGAGCAATGCTGCTTGTTAAGGCTTTAGCTTTAGCTTAGAAACTCGTTCGGTACACCCCCGTACCGAACCGAAAGCCCCGTACCGAAACGGTTCAATACAAAACACGTACCGTTACACCCCTAGCAGATACAAATGACACATTCATGTTTTTGTGTAATGATGACAACGTATGCTCGCGCGGACGATTGACTAGTTGATGGTTTTCTTTTCAAATGTTCGTTCATAGCCGTTGTGCTGCTATGATAGGCCATTTCCGCTCGACACAGTGTGCATACAACAACATTATTAGGCCGTTTTTGAAATACTCCCACACTTTTGACCACTTTTGGCATGCTTTTCCCCCCTCGCTCGCACCGCTCGCATCGTCTGCTTTGATCGTCTGCTTTGATCGTCTGCTTTGCGCTTCGCCATGACGGTGGTGTGACGTATATATGCGACGCGTCGACGCACAAAAACGGCGTTGACGTATTTACGTAACCGATGACGTCGACTATGTCGACGCGTCGTTTCAGCCTTACTAATAACTCTAGTAGGACTACCTTGGAAAAGGCATTTGTAGATTTGTTAGTGGAAATCTATTCCATGAACAAAATGCCCATGTGTAGAAATGAATTACTTTGAACAATAGGCCTGATACTCCTTTCTACTCCTTTCTGCCCCTTGGCTGCCAGTTCAATTTGTGAAGCTGTTGCTCATCATTAGCAATGCACCCCTGGATCAAAAGATAGAAGCTATGAACATTTAAGTTTTGTTCAAATTGAGCTTATAATAGATTCATACGGATCATGGAATGCTTCAGTGAGATTGTGCTATATTTAAACAGTGCTAAATGCAAATGTTGAAGCACAGGAATGCTCGACAAACACAAACTGCGCATCTTTCTTATAATAGCCACGTTACCACCAAGTTGTCCGTTTCAATTCATTATGCTCTTCTACGGTTTGGATTGGTTGAACTTGATTGTGCTTGCATTTCTACAATGGGTGGTTGGGGAAAATAGTGACAGCTGCATAAGATGTGTGGTACAGATACCACTTTTTCATGTCAGACACCAATATGTGCCTACACTGCAACATTGTATGTCAGCCAATACCAATTAATCAGATACCAACACTAATCAGGGTTTCCCCTAAATTGCCAAATAACCTGTGGCGGTGGAGGTGTGGTTAGGGGCATGGTTAATATGACCTCACCACATGATTTGCTTTGAGGCATAAGCATATATTCTTTATAAAGGCAAAAACATGTGAATATACATTTAAAACAAATATGTTAAGTATAGTTTTAACATACAAATTTTTGTTACATAATATTGTTTTGTTCTATTTTTAAATTGTTGCTGCTTATTACAATGTAATTTCTCGAGAATTTTTTTTTTTTTTTTTTAGAGAATTCTCCAATCCTCTTAATAACATTGACTGGCAACAAATCTAGCATTTATTTTTACAGTTATTGGAGACTGTAATCGTGTTTAGAGACCCTTTACTCCTCTCTCTCCATGTCCGGGACGAAAAGTGACTCGAGCTGCAGTGAGCCTGACATCTTTGCGCTGCAATTTTAAGAAAATGAGATCCACCATTGTCATCTTAATTTGTGAAGATCGCTTTCTGCGGGTATATCTTGGATATATTAAAGTACAACCACAGCGCAGACACGCTGCCTCTGCTTCAGACAACCCCGTGCGTATAGCTTACGTCCTCACAACATTTGGTTTTGGGAGCACTGTTCCAGTAATCAAAGTACTTCTTTTTTCGGCCCAATTTTCGGTGCATCAATATTCAATAGTGTGCAAATAATAAACTATACATAGCCATTCATACTGTAACTACCTGCTGGTGTTAATGTATATGTTAGTGTGTTACGATGGTCATTTTTCCCATGGTCGGCGAACACACCGTGTCGGCGGAGAATGAAGAAGTGTTGTGTCTAGAACTGAAGCACGGACACAGACGTGTGTGCACGGAGGAAATACGTGTTGGAAGTGGGTCGGTTGTTACCATAAAATTGGCAATATAAACTAAAAAAAAAAAGAGCGTCAGACTTTTTTTGTTTTCTTCTGGACGCTACAATACATTATATTACCTTTATTTTGTTAGGTGTGGCGGCTTATATGAAGCCGTGGCACATTGCCACAATCAAATGCATTATGAGGAAACCCTGCTAATCTTTTTTTCTCTTTGTTGCATGTACTTTGCTTAACACAACACCATGTTCAAACTGAAAAAAATATTCTGCTCCCCTGAAAGAAGAAATTGCCCACAACATGACACACACTATGCAATACTGCTGCTGCTGTTTTTTTTTTTAATTTAAACTTAAAACACACATAACGTTTTAATTGCATTTCCGAACGGTCACCAACCAAGCAGTACATTTCAAGGACTGAATAAAGTTAAAAGTTAAAGTTAAAGTACCAATGATTGTCACACACACACACAAGGTGTGGTGAAATTATTCTCTGCATTTGACCCATCACCCTTCATCACCCCCTGGGAGGTGAGGGGAGCAGTGGGCAGCAGCGGTGGCCGCGCCCGGGAATAATTTTAGGTGATTTAACCCTCAATTCCAACCCTTGATCCTGAGTGCCAAGCAGGGAGGTAATGGGTCCCATTTTTATAGTCTTTGGTATGACTCGGCCGGGGTTTGAACTCACAACCTACCGATCTCAGGGAAGTGAAACTTTGTAAACAATTTGTCAATCCGAGTCTTAAAACAAATGAAAAATATTTTAAAAAAATGAGTGTACAGTGAGATACTTCACAGTGTGGTTTAATCCTCAATGAAGCAAGTAGCAATGTTGTATAGAGGAACTTTGACCAGGGTAAACAGCTTGGCAGATCTTTGAATTGGCATTTTAACTTTGCTAGCAAACATAGAACACTGGGGTCCAAACTTGATTTTCCTAACTCAGGCGTTTCATAAGGCACCCCTTTAAGTCCTCTCCTTTTTGTCCGTTACACAATTTTTCATTAGAAATGTGATTTATAACTATAAAGTTTTGTTGTAGCTTGTTTACTTTAGATGCAGTCAGTCGTCACTTGTTCAGCTTCTTTAGTTATACTAGTAGTGTTCATCAAGGTTACATTTTAGGGTCATCTCTTTTTCATAATTGTGGGCTATTCAACTGGTGGGCCAGAAGTTAAATGAAAACAAACTTTGTGTTCTGCAGCAGATTCTTTGACTAACTTTTTTGTGGAAGGTCCTTAAAAACAGTAGAGCGCTCCTTTAAGTCTGACAAAATCAAAAATCTACTGTAGAGGACACTGGTTCTCTGAAATATACAAAATAAGATTAATAGTGAAGGGAGAAATCTGGGCCCTTGGTCCTTAACTTTCTGGAAATGTGGCCCCCAAAACAATATAGTTGAATATCCCTGGTACAGAGGGTGCTCGCATTCAAAAAAGCTGCAACCCCGACCTCTTTCTGGTTCAACAATGTAAGCTACGCTGCACTGATACATACGCATGCAAAACAAGGATAATGTTATGTTACAAAAGCATATGTTTGGAAAATCGTATGACTTCACTCACCGGTTCAACTGGTATATAGCAACCGGTATAGCATGTTTTTAAATGCTTTCGGTCTCAGAAGATCTCTTTTTTGTTTGTGCATGTGTGACAAGCATGTAAGCAGCTATAACATAAAAATCCTACCTGACTTCTTAAGGCTCTTGCCAATTAACAATAAATGTCACTTCCAACACAAGGAACTTGTATTTTGGTAGATGTATGTAGAAATTATATACTGAAGTGACAGCTGGTTGCATCAGCTCTGTACTATTTTAATGTTTTTTATGTCCTTTGTATTCTTTCAAGGATTTTAGGAGTTTTATATGTCATACTCGTACACATTTACACATTTAATGTGTCCCTCTTTTTTCATGTTTTTTTACCTTATTTTTTGTGGACTTTTTGTATCTGCACTGCAACCACATAATTTCCCCATTGTGGGATGAATAAAAGTCTATCCGATCCTTATTGTTTTTCAGAAAGATTAGTATTTCAGCCTTCTTGCTGTCATTTTGTTTCTCCTTTCATCGATATTAATGGAGCTTGCTGAAGACACTCTCTCCACTCTTGAAGGTGCACAAATAAATTCAAAACCACAATGTATTAAATAATGTGTTGTGGCTCTATTTTCTTCTAATGTCCGTAAAAACTCTACATACTAAGTCATGATTTTGGAAATATGTCCAATGCTGCTGCTGCTCTTTGACACTTGCTTTGCTCAAATTGTGCAATACTTTCCCCTTACATGACATAACTCCACACAACTGTAGGCTTATTGACTTACACTTTTGCAATTGTTTTAGATACTGTAGCTACAGTGCATGTTACACTATACATTGTTGATGTAGTTGAATAGTCTTATATTATTACAAGTTACATTTCAATTATCTTACTGTTGTCAATTGCTGCTGTTTGTTTGCATTTTTGTACTGTAGTGGTAAGCACCACAGCAATTGTGTTGCTTGAATGCACAAGGACAATAAAGGCAATTCTATTCCATCTATTGACGGTTTCGGTGTTTGATCGGATCGGAGGGATTATATATATTTTTCCAATATCTGTAAATAGTTCAACACCATATTGTAATAATAGTGAGACTGTGTGTAGCTTGTTTTCATGAATTTAACATCAAGAACTTGAGCTACAAACCCCGTTTCCATATGAGTTGGGAAATTGTGTTAGATGTTAATATAAACGGAATACAATGATTTGCAAATCATTTTCAACCCATATTCAGTTGAATATGCTACAAAGACAACATATTTGATGTTCAAACTGATAAACATTTTTTTTTTTGCAAATAATCATTAACTTTAGAATTTGATGCCAGCAACACGTGACAAAGACGTTGGGAAAGGTGGCAATAAATACTGATAAAGTTGAGGAATGCTCATCAAACACTTATTTGGAACATCCCACAGGTGAACAGGCAAATTGGGAACAGGTGGGTGCCATGATTGGGTATAAAAGTAGATTCCATGAAATGCTCAGTCATTCACAAACAAGGATGGGGCGAGGGTCACCACTTTGTCAACAAATGCATGAGCAAATTGCTGAACAGTTTAAGAAAAACCTTTCTCAACCAGCTATTGCAAGGAATTTAGGGATTTCACCATCTACGGTCCGTAATATCATCAAATGGTTCAGAGAATCTGGAGAAATCACTGCACGTAAGCAGCTAAGCCCGTGACTTTCGATCCCTCAGGCTGTACTGCATCAACAAGCGACATCTGTGTGTAAAGGATATCACCACATGGGCTCAGGAACACTTCAGAAACCCACTGTCAGTAACTACAGTTGGTCGCTACATCTGTAAGTGCTAGTTAAAACTCTCCTATGCAAGTCAAAAACCGTTTATCAACAACACCCAGAAACGCCGTCGGCTTCGCTGGGCCTGAGCTCAGCTAAGATGGACTGATACAAAGTGGAAAAGTGTTCTGTGGTCTGACGAGTCCACATTTCAAATTGTTTTTGGAAACTGTGGACGTTGTGTCCTTCGGACCAAAGAGGAAAAGAATCATCCGGATTGTTATAGGCGCAAAGTTGAAAAGCCAGCATCTGTGATGGTATGGTGGTGTATTAGTGCCCAAGACATGGGTAACTTACACATCTGTGAAGGCGCCATTATTTCTGAAAGGTACATACAGGTTTTGGAGCAACATATGTTGCCATCCAAGCAACGTTACCATGGACGCCCCTGCTTAGTTCACCAAGACAATGCCAAGCCATGTGTTACATCAACGTGGCTTCATAGTAAAAGAGTGCGGGTACTAGACTGGCCTGCCTGTAGTCCAGACCTGTCTCCCATTGAAAATGTGTGGCGCATTATGAAGCCTAAAATACCAAAACGGAGACCCCCGGACTGTTGAACAACTTAAGCTGTACATCAAGCAAGAATGGGAAAGAATTCCACCTGAGAAGCTTAAAATGTGTCTCCTCAGTTCCCAAACGTTTACTGAGTGTTGTTAAAATGAAAGGCCATGTAACACAGTGGTGAACATGCCCTTTCCCAACTACTTTGGCACGTGTTGCAGCCATGACATTCTAAGTTAATTATTATTTGCCAAAAAAAAATAAAGTTTATGAGTTTGAACATCAAATATCTTATCTTTGTAGTGCATTCAATTGAATATGGGCTGAAAAGGATTTGCAAATCATTGTATTCCGTTTATATTTACGTCTAACACAATTTCCCAACTCATATGGAAACAGGGTTTGTAAATTTAGAAATAGTAGCTGTTACGAGGGGAAATTACACTGGATGACATTTGAATTAGGATAAAGTAGCTTCTTTCTGTCCAATTTACAAAACGCATTGGTATTTGAATAAAGGTAAATGTGGTTGCTACACTTGATTGAGTGTGTCACTCTGCCTGCAAAGAAGCTTCTAAGTCGATAGGGCTGTTTTCCTTAAACAGAAAGCCAATAAAGACTGACAGAGAGAAATTACTCGCTTAACCATCCACTAGTCCGCCTCCACATCGTCTTAAATTATCTCACAGTACAGTGTGATGTTCCTCCCACCATGGGAACATTTCACATTTGAACTGATATGGTACCAATACATTTTTGGTACTTTTGTGTGTGTTCATGTGGTAATAAATGTGTATTTGTTCAGTAATACAATCTACAATTTTTTATTTAACATTTACAATTGAGCTGATAATGATAACTGTGCTATCTTGTTTTCTTACACAAGTTCCAAGTTTCATTTGTAAGTTTGTTTACATTTCAGTTTGTCCTTTGTGTGTTGCCATAGTCAGGAAGTAGTCTTTGCCATTAAGTTGAATGTGCCAGTCTTGTTTTTTGTTGAATCCTGCAAAGTGTGTATATTGTAAGTATTGTATTCATTACACACCAGCTTTTTAGTTTTAATGTGCACCTTAGTTGTAGTTTTAAATACCAAATTAGGTGGTGTTGAAATAGCTATGTAACATCGCTAATGCTAATAAGTATCAGGTATATGGCATATCTAATTTGAATTAGCATCGAGCTAGCAAATTTGAAAAAGTGTAGCCTTACTTTTGAGTGCTTTTTATCAGGCATGCTTCCTTTGTTGGCATGAACAGTTGTACCATTACCTACTGTAGAGGCAGTACGCTATGAATACACCTGTTTGCCCACCAAGTGCTTGAGCTGGTGCCAAGTCTGCAATCGGACATGACAGAAATTATACCCATCCCTATTCTCACCATCCAAAAACATGGATATTAAGTAAAGTAAGTGAAGTCCAAATTATTCATAGGTTTGTGTCTGAGGTGTGAATGATTGTTTGTCTATAGAGTATGTATGACTTGTCCAGGGTGTACCCCACCTCTTTCCTTAGTTGTGCTAGGCTATATATCACTTATAAACAGGATAAACTATAGAAAATCAGAATCAGCTTTATGGCCAAGTATGTTTAATGAATTCCATGTAGATGTGAGCATGTTTAATGTGTCATTAATTATTTATTTTATCTTCTGTCTCCAGTGGTCTTCCAAGGAGAGTGTTGCTATTTATTTGACCTTATTTTTTTCCCCCCTTTTTTGTACACTTTAATCTAATTTAAATACATATTTTCTCCTGAATTCCTGCTTCCATCACTCATCTGACAGATTTGATACCTGGACAACTGTGTTTTTTTTAATTACTTAATTTGTAAGTCTTGCATGTATACACATTTATTAATGTTCATATACAGTATTTTAAATACCCAAATGCCTCTTACGCTACACAAATCCAGAAATTGTAATTAGTCTCTTGCCACTCTGGAATAAATCAGAGTCTCATTAGCATGGTAGCCACAATTAAGGCTGCAGCTAACGATTATTTTTCTATCGATTAATCTATAGATTATTTTTTCGATTGATCGGTTAATCTATAGATTATTTTTTCGATTAACCTATAGATTATTTTTCCTTTTACCGATTATTTTTTTATTCAAAATGAAGATGAAAAAATAAATGTAGGCCCCTTTTTTCAAAAGGCATGGCTTTTATTTACAAAAAAAAGAAGTATGGCCACTCAGTCAACATTGACAACAACATGACTAAATATTCTGTAACAATGTAAACATTTAAAACTTTTAACATTTAACAAAATTAAAAGTAGCTTATTTGCTTTTTAATGTGCAAATATAAAAGTCAACATCCAGTGCAAATCTTAATATTCTGCAATAGTATAAGCATTTCAAAAGTAAAAGTATTGCTTATTTTGCTTTAAAATGTGCAAAAATAAAGATAAACATCCAATACAAAAAAGTGCAAAACGAAATATTCTGTAACAACAGTGTAAACATTTCAACAAAAGTGAAAGTATTGCTTATTTGCTAAAATGTGCAAAAATAAAGATAAACATCCAATACAAAAAAGTGCCAATCTAAATATTCTGGAGCACTGTAAACATTAAGTATTGCTTTTAAAATGTGCAAAATAAACATCCAGTCCAACACAGTACGCAATAACCAATTCTACTCATTCCAGTGAGTGACTAACAGTTGTAATGAAGAAAGGTTAGCATGTGTACATGCTCTGCTTCTTTTCATGTTTACAATATTCCCAGCAGCTGAAAATAGGCGCTCAAAAGGGGTCGATGTGGCTGGAACTGAGGTAATTAGCCTTCACCTCAAGCCAGGACTGCGAGTGAGCTGAGCTGCAGTTTATATTTCTAGAAGGTCAACAGGCTCATAGTGATGTTACTAGTAGTTGACTGGGAGGTGTTTATTATCATTTGGGGAGAGTCCGCTGCCTGATGCTCACCTGCTAAACACCTATCTACTCCACGCTGAAGCGCTGACTACATGCGCTCTGAATACGCACTGCTGATTGGCTGGTAATGCTATGTGTGTACCAATCAGATGGTTGTGTGGGTGGGACAATGCTGCGTGCTGAGACAGAGGCAGAAGGAGCAATGCAGCTTGTTAAGGCTTTAGCTTTAGCTTAGAAACTCGTTCGGTATACCCCCGTACCGAACCGAAAGCCCCGTACCGAAACGGTTCAATACAAAACACGTACCGTTACACCCCTAGCAGATACAAATGACACATTCATGTTTTTGTGTAATGATGACAACGTATGCTCGCGCGGACGATTGACTAGTTGATGGTTTTCTTTTCAAATGTTCGTTCCTAGCCGTTGTGCTGCTATGATAGGCCATTTCCGCTCGACACAGTGTGCATACAACAACATTATTAGGCCGTGTATTGAAATACTCCCACACTTTTGACCACTTTTGGCATGCTTTTCCCCCCTCGCTCGCACCGCTCGCATCGCCTGCTTTGATCGTCTGCTTTGATCGTCTGCTTTGATCGTCTGCTTTGCGCTCCGCCATGACGGTAGTGTGACGTAAATATGCGACGCGTCGACGCACAAAAACGGCGTCGACGTATTTACGTAACCGATGATGCATCGTTTCAGCCTTAGCCACAATCCTCGTGTGCCTCTTAATACCACGTGTGAGGTCATACTGAGATTTGAGATATTGATTGAATGGTTTGAACTCTGACACACACATGACATAATTATTTATTTATTAATTATTATTATTTACATATTTTAGTTGGGGCTGGTGTTTTTATATATATATGACGGGAAGGAATCATCCGGGAGGAACTCAGAGTAAAGCCGCTGCTCCTCCACATTGAGAGGAGCCAGATGAGGTGGTTCGGGCATCTGCTCAGGATGCCACCCGAACGCCTCCCTAGGGAGGTGTTTAGGGCACGTCCGACCGGCAGGACACGTTGGGAAGACTATGTCTCCCGACTGGCCTGGGAACACCTTAGGATCCCCCGGGAGGAGCTGGACGAAGTGGCTGGGGAGAGGGAAGTCTGGGCTTTTCTGCTTAGGCTGCTGCCCCCGTGACCCGACCTCGGATAAGTGGAAGAAAATGGATGGATGGATATATATATATGTATTATCATTATACCGTTTGCTGTTATATCCCTCGTCCATTAACAATTAAAAAGTCAAGGGCGGTCACGGCATGTTCTTGCTGAAAATTTTGGTCAATTTTTTAGGGCTTATGGCAAATAAGGGCGGTCGCGGAAAGTTCTGTGGTCAGATGAAACAAAATTTTAGCTGTTTGGCCACAAAACCCAGCAAAATGTTTGGAGGAGAAAATGTTTTGGCCTACCGTCAAGCATGGTGATGGTGATATTATGCCCTGGGCCTGTTTTGCTGCCAATGGAACTGGTGCTTTAAATGGGACAATGAAAAAGGAGGATTACCTACAAACTTTTCAGGACGACCTAAATGTATGTATGTATGTATGTATGTATGTACACTACCGTTCAAAAATTTAGGGTCACCCAAACAATTTTGTGGAATAGCCTTAATTTCTAAGAACAAGAATAGACTGTCGATTTTCAGATGAAAGTTCTCTTTTTCTGGCCATTTTGAGCGTTTAATTGACCCCACAAATGTGAATCTCCAGAAACTCAATCTGCTCAAAGGAAGGTCAGTTTTGTAGCTTCTGTAATTGGCTAAACTGTTTTCAGATGTGTGAACATGATTGCACAATGGTTTTCTAATCATCAATTAGCCTTCTGAGCCAATGAGCAAACACATTGTACCATTAAAACACTGGAGTGATAGTTGCTGGAAATGGGCCTCTATACACCTATGTAGATATTGCACCAAAAACCAGACATTTGCAGCTAGAATAGTCATTTACCACATTAGCAATGTATAGAGTGTATTTCTTTAAAGTTAAGACTAGTTTAAAGTTATCTTCATTGAAAAGTACATTGCTTTTCCTTCAAAAATAAGGACATTTCAATGTGACCCCAAACTTTTGAACGGTAGTGTATATATATATATATATATATATATATATATATATATATATATATATATATATATATATATATATATATATATATATATATATATATATATATATATATATATATATATATGTATATATATATATATATATATATATATATATATATATATATATATATATATATATATATATATATATATATATATATATATATATATATATGTATATATATATATATATATAAAAAATACTTCTCCCTATCGGCGTATTATGGATACCCCCAAACAATGTTCCCTCGTATTTCCATCTGATTTGCAGGTGTGTAATTTGTTGTGAGTTCATGTTCTGTGTTGGTTTTGTTCTTTGAACAAGGTGATGCTCACGCACGGTTAATTTTGTGCACCAGTACAAAACCATATAACTTTGTCTTGAATTTGAAAAAAAAAGCATTTTATTTTTCACTAATGAAGGGTTTGGTGAATATGAAACTGGTGGGGTTCGGTACCTCCAACAAGGTTAAGAACCACTGTTTTAGACAAATGATTTACGTCCTCAACCCTGGTTACACTCTTCCCTCGAGGACCCATTCTACCAAAGTGATGGAGAGGAAGTACGAGCAGACATTCCAAGCAGTGTAGACTGACATAAAAGCCACCTCGAGCAAAATTGCTATCACTACTGATGTGTGGACAAGGGTAGCCACGGAAGCCTACTTTGGCAATACATGCCATTACATTGGAGACGAATGGAACATGAAATCAATCTGCCTTAGGACCATGCCACTAGAGGAAAGACATTCAGCATCCAACATTGCAGAATGGTTGGAATAGGTAGTAGCCAGGTTTGAAATTCCCCCAAGAAAAATAATTTCTATTGTGCATGACAATGGTGCACTTTATAAGAAAAAACAGTTTTGTAACATTTTCCTTGTTTTATTTGGCAAGTTGAAAGAACATGGTGCCAGTATGCTGTTTTTTTTAATAAAATACTGGAAAGGATAGAAATGTAGTTTGTCTTTTTTATCCAATTATTAATCGATTATTCAAAGTAATAATTGACAGATTAATTGATGATCAAATTAGTTGTTAGTTGCAGCTCTACATGTACGTATGTATGTAGGTATGTATGTGTATGTGTGTGTGTGTGTGTGTATTTATATAAGTAATTTATGCCCATGTTTTCTTTTTAATAATCTTTACTGTCATCTGTCTTACTGTCGTTTTTGTATACTCATTTCTATATTTCCTATGTTTAGGTGGTCTGGGCAGAGCAGCAGGTGGTCAAAGAGAGGAAAAAAAGGGATATCTTTCTAGAACCTTTCGATCCGCAATTCAAAGACCAGTGGTACTTGGTGAGTTACATCTTTGCTTATCATCAAATACAATCGCAAGAGTGTGTATTAAGTGTGAACGTGAACTTAAAGTCAATAGCAATAATTAAATTTGGGGACAAAATGTTTCCCCTAAGTGTAAAGACAATCTTCAGTGAATCTATTATGTCTGCTCTAAGGAAAGTGTTCGTCTTAGCGGCGCAAACACACATATGAATGACTTTGCCCCAAAGGGATGCAGTTTTGCTTTTGAACACAAATAACTTTTCGTTCTAATCTATGTTCTTTGCTTTTTTTCCAAGTGGATTATCTAACCATTTAAATTTCAATCTTGAAGTTCATATAATGGATTTTCACAGTCCACTTGAAGTTCACTGTAATGTCAGGATGCTAAACCGCATCAGTACCTTCCTCCTGAGACTTACTATTTAACATCACTCTATGAGGTTATACTTCAGGCTGAGGGAGATGTGTTGTCATGCAACACAACTACTTAGTTGTTGTTCAAAAGGTGCACTCTGTTATGTAGTGCATTTTATAAGCTAACACATGAAATGAATACAACATTCTGGTTGTCTCAGGAGAGCAAACTGCCATATTTTGACAACATTTAATAGAATTATACTTAAAAACTCAAAAGACACAATAAGGTGTGATACAACAAAATACACATACTGATCATTAAAGATGTAAAAGCAATTTGCATTTCTATTTCTAAATATGACGGTATAGGGTTGCTAAGCGTCTGTAAGAGGCAAGTGACAATAGAAAACTGGAGCAACACCTCAAAGCCTTTTCACCGCTGGGACCAGCTGTGCTTTGATCAGAATGTAAACATGCATTTTTCAACATGGCTACAAAAGACCTCAATGCCTTCCACTGCTGTCGGTTTTATTTTGTCATTCATATGAGGGGTGGTTAATCCTGCCCTGTTGTTTACTTAGCTGAAAAAGAATGGCTGAATAGAAAAGGTAAACCAGCAAAATGACACATTGACTTCACTCTTTAACTTCCAATGTAATGCTTCTACTTGTCTTTATCACCAGTTTCAAGTCTGTGGCGAGAAGCAGCAGCTGTAACATGAGTGTGAGGGAAAAAAAATCGCAGTGTCTGTCCTGTAATAGTGTTTTGCTATTGGTCCTTTAATAATGCCACTTGACACGTTAATGCAGTAATGTTCGAGACAAAGCTGAGGTTGTGTGTACGTGAACATGAGTTCTGTATTGTATTGACTAGATCGAGACCAACTATTACTATACATTCGCACAATGAGTACAATAATATATATATTTTGCTAAACTTTAATCTCAAGTTTGGTTTGATATTACTCATGGGGCCCAGGGGCACAGCCAAAGTAACTTGGAAGGTTTGGCCATGGCCATGCTCTTGATGTAGCAACCTGGAGATCAGGGATTCTAACACTTTTTCAGCAGGAAAGCTACTTTTCAAATGACCACATCAAGGTCATCTACCTCATCTTCGTGTGTGCGTGCGTGCGCATATGTATACATACATGTATATGTATGTATGTACACTACCGTTCAAAAGTTTGGGGTCACATTGAAATGTCCTTATTTTTGAAGGAAAAGCACTGTACTTTTCAATGAAGATAACTTTAAACTAGTCTTAACTTTAAAGAAATACACTCTATACATTGCTAATGTGGTAAATGACTATTCTAGCTGCAAATGTCTGGTTTTTGGTGCAATATCTACATAGGTGTATAGAGGCCCATTTCCAGAAACTATCACTCCAGTGTTCTAATGGTACAATGTGTTTGCTCATTGGCTCAGAAGGCTAATTGATGATTAGAAAACCCTTGTGCAATCATGTTCACACATCTGAAAACAGTTTAGCTCGTTACAGAAGCTACAAAACTGACCTTCCTTTGAGCAGATTGAGTTTCTGGAGCATCACATTTGTGGGGTCAATTAAACGCTCAAAATGGCCAGAAAAAGAGAACTTTCATCTGAAACTCGACAGTCTATTCTTGTTCTTAGAAATGAAGGCTATTCCACAAAATTGTTTGGGTGACCCCAAACTTTTGAACGGTAGCGTATGTATGTTTATATGCATGCATATATACAGTATGTGTATATACTGTATGTATGTATGTGTGTATATATGTATGCATATATACATATATACATACATATATATTAGGGGTGTGGGAAAAAATCGATTCAAATTCGAATCACGATTCTCACGTTGTGCGATTCAGAATCGATTCTAATTTTTTTTTTAATCGATTTTTTTAAAAATTTTATTTCTTGAATTGTTTTTTTTTAAATTTATTTTATTTTTATTTTTTTAATTAATCAATCCAACAAAACAATACACAGCAATACCATAACAATGCAATCCAATTCCAAATCCAAACCCGACCCAGCAACACTCAGAACTGCAACAAACAGAGCAATTGAGAGGAGACACAAACACGACACAAAACAAACCAAAAGTAGTGAAACAAAAATGAATATTATCAACAACAGTATCGATATTAGTTACAATTTCAACTAGGGATGATACTCGAAACCGGTTTTCCCGGTTGTTCGATAAGAAAAGAACCGAGTCCTCAGACTCGAATCCCTTTTTGAGAACCGGTACCCGTTATCGAGACCACTAAAGTAAAGAAAAAGAGTTGCTTCTTTATTCGAATCGCTAGGAATGAATCCCGTCCCGACCAGAAATGCCCCTTGAGACATCACAAGAAATGACGTCACGTAGCTCAGTCATTAGGCGCAGATAGGGAAAGCAGGAAAAACAATGGAGATGAAAAAGCGCTCCAAGGTGTAAAAAAGTTCAAAACAAAAGGTATAATCAAATGAATAACTTTACTGAGAGATTTGAGAAGGGTACAAACACATGACGAACACTTTTACGACCAACCGGAAACAAAGCAACCAGGCTAGCAACGCACCTCTTTTACGGCAGCTGTCGCAACGTTCTTAAAGCAACCGCAGCACATACATATATATACAACATATATGACATCTCCCTTTTTTAACTTTTGTTTTTCTTTCCTTGTAAACAAAACAAAATCACACTGTATATGTGTTGTCTGTCTAATTATAAATAATGCAGACGAGGTGTGTTGGCTGAGTTCTTGACGTTTACTTTCACAGCGTGCTCGTAACCTCATTCTTAGCTGCCGGGTGACGACATGCAACAACACTTTTCGGGGCTACCGCGCATGCTCGTCACTCCCGTTGCATGCTTGGTAGTGTAGTTGTTATTTTCCCTAGTTCATAACATCACATCTTTCCCCCTATAAAGAAATAATGTTAACTCAATAAAGTGTATTTCTTTTTTTAGCTTTAACTTTTCATTTTTTAGCATTGTAACTACATTTGCAAACAACTTTTCTCTTCATAGAATTTTCTTTCAATAAAGAAATAAAGTGCAAAAATGTCAAAGCATCATAACAAACAGTTATGTCAAATAGCAGCACAAGTGCACTTTTTGGAGAGCTGTATTTTCAGTTTTGTCCCCAAGGGACTGATTTTATTTAACACTATATTATTATTTATACACCTATAGTGATCACAGAGACAGGTTGTTTTTGTGTTACTGTATATATTTGTTTTTCTGAAAAAATCCCACTTAATATACTTTGGGTAAAAACAGTCAATATTTATTTATTTTATTTTATTTTTTTAGGGGGGTAACAGTCAATATTTATTTATTTATTATATTTAATGTTTTTCTTATATAATAAAAGTGAGCTTTTGTTAAACCAAATATTGTGTTTTTTTCCATATACAACAACCTATCTGGACTCGATAAGAGAATCGATAAGGAATCGGTTCGATAAGAGGATTCGATAATAGGCTCGAACTCGATAATTTATAATCAAACATCATCCCTAATTTCAACATAGCAGTGATTAAAAATCCCTCATTGACATTATCATTAGACATTTATAAAAAAAAAAAAAGTGTCACAGTGGCTTACACTTGCATCGCATCTCATAAGCTTGACAACACACTGTGTCCAATATTTTCACAAAGATAAAATAAGTCATATTTTTGGTTCATTTAATAGTTAAAACAAATTTACATTATTGCTATCAGTTGATAAAACATTGTCCTTTACAATTATAAAAGCTTTTTACAAAAATCTACAACTCTGCTTGCATGTCAGCAGACTGGGGTAGATCCTGCTAAAATCCTATGTATTGAATGAATAGAGAATCTTTTTGAATCGGGAAAAAATCGTTTTTGAGTCGAGAATCGTGTTGAATTGAAAAAAAAATTATTTTGAATTGAATCGTGACCCCAAGAGTCGATATTGAATCCAATCGTGGGACACCCAAAGATTCACAGCCCTAATATATATGTATGTATATGTATATATACATGTATGTATGTATGTATGTATGTATGTATGTGTGTGTGTGTGTATGTATACAAATATATATGTGTATGTATGTTTGTATGCATATGCATATACAGGTAAAAGCCAGTAAATTAGAATATTTTGAAAAACTTGATTTATTTCAGTAATTGCATTCAAAAGGTGTAACTTGTACATTATATTTATTCATTGCACACAGACTGATGCATTCAAATGTTTATTTCATTTAATTTTGATGATTTGAAGTGGCAACAAATGAAAATCCAAAATTCCGTGTGTCACAAAATTAGAATATTACTTAAGGCTAATACAAAAAAGGGATTTTTAGAAATGTTGGCCAACTGAAAAGTATGAAAATGAAAAATATGAGCATGTACAATACTCAATACTTGGTTGGAGCTCCTTTTGCCTCAATTACTGCGTTAATGCGGCGTGGCATGGAGTCGATGAGTTTCTGGCACTGCTCAGGTGTTATGAGAGCCCAGGTTGCTCTGATAGTGGCCTTCAACTCTTCTGCGTTTTTGGGTCTGGCATTCTGCATCTTCCTTTTCACAATACCCCACAGATTTTCTATGGGGCTAAGGTCAGGGGAGTTGGCGGGCCAATTTAGAACAGAAATACCATGGTCCGTAAACCAGGCACGGGTAGATTTTGCGCTGTGTGCAGGCGCCAAGTCCTGTTGGAACTTGAAATCTCCATCTCCATAGAGCAGGTCAGCAGCAGGAAGCATGAAGAGCTCTAAAACTTGCTGGTAGACGGCTGCGTTGACCCTGGATCTCAGGAAACAGAGTGGACCGACACCAGCAGATGACATGGCACCCCAAACCATCACTGATGGTGGAAACTTTACACTAGACTTCAGGCAACGTGGATCCTGTGCCTCTCCTGTCTTCCTCCAGACTCTGGGACCTCGATTTCCAAAGGAAATGCAAAATTTGCTTTCGTCAGAAAACATGACTTTGGACCACTCAGCAGCAGTCCAGCTCTTTTTTTCCTTAGCCCAGGTGAGACGCTTTTTGCGCTGTTTCTTGGTCAACAGTGGCTTGACACGAGGTATGCGGCAGTTGAAACCCATGTCTTTCAAGCGTCTCTTGGTGGTGGATCTTGAAGCACTGACTCCAGCAGCTGTCCACTCCTTCTGAATCTTCCCCACATTTTTGAATGGGTTTTTTTTCACAATCTTGACCAGGGCGCGGTGATCCCTATCGCTTGTACACTTTTTCTGACCACAGTTTTTCCTTCCCTTTGCCTCTCCATTAATGTGTTTGGACACAGAGCCCTGAGAACAGCCAGCCTCTTCAGCAATAACCTTTTGTGTCTTTCCCTCCTTGTGCAATGTGTCGATGGTTGCCTTTTGGACAGCTGTCAAATCTGAAGTCTTCCCCATGTTTGTGTAGACTTCAGAACTGGACTGAGAGACCATTTAAAGCCCTTTGCAAGTGTTTTGAGTTAATCAGCTGATTAGTTTGTGGCACCAGGTGTCTTCAAAATTTAACCCTTATACAATATTGTAATTTTGTGACACACGGAATTTTGGATTTTCATTTGTTGCCACTTCAAATCATCAAAATTAAATGAAATAAACATTTGAATGCATCAGTCTGTGTGCAATGAATAAATATAATGTACAAGTTACACCTTTTGAATGCAATTACTGAAATAAATCAAGTTTTTCAAAATATTCTAATTTACTGGCTTTTACCGTATATGTATGTATGTATTTAAGTGTGTGTGTGTGCGTGTGTGTATGTATACAAATATATATGTGTATGTATGTTTGTATGTATATACATATATATGTATGCATGTGTGTATGTAAATATGTATGTATGTATGTATGTATATATGTATGTATTTATGTATAAATATGTATGTATGTGTAAATGTATGTATTAGGGTTGTACCGGTACCAAAATGTATATCGATACTTTTCCAAGTAAAGGGAACTATGAAAAATGTCAATATTGGCTTTATTTTAACAGACAATCTTACACTACATTAAACACTCAACAAGAACAATTTTACAAGGTTAAAATATAAATTGAAAGGCATTAAACACATTGGGCTTTTCATGTTGCACTCAAAGAACAATTTACAATTTTCCATATTACATCTAGTCTGCCATAATCAAGAATTCGGGTTGAACAAAAGTGAAAGTTTTACTGACATTATATTAAATTATTCATGATTTATGGTTGCCACTCCTGGTCCGTGCTTTAAGAACAATACAATTATTAATAATTAAGTACTAAAAACAAAACTATGGATACATGTACACACATAAGCCCTGTAGCAGGTAAAACACATTTTTTAAAGACAAAACACAAATTGTAGAAATTTTTTACACAATTTTATAATTTCACTTGCTAGTTGACTGCGCTTATATTTTGCATCAAGCCGAGCAGCTGTGTCTACATATCTGCATGTGCACAACAGGGAACCTGGTTGACTTATGAGAGTATGTATGTTTGTGAGAACGTCTAGCCTGTGCTCCTCGACCATGGTCTGGGAGCCGACAAGCAGGAAAGGTGTAAAGCAACACTTGCAGAGGGGCGCCTGCCTGTTTAAAGCGTCGCCTTTATTGCTAGTTTTGAAGCCCAAATACCTCCATATTGCGCTTCACGCACCCTTTTTTACTAACCAGTAGAATTGTCCTTTTTTGCCATTCTTCCCCACCACGAAGGTATTGCTTGTACGCATTTGGGGTGTGCGTTTTGACACACTCAACATCATGCACCTCAGCTCTGTAGTCACCGCCGCACAGCGGCATTCAGATGAAAGAACAGTGCGGATATTTTTCAAAGGTAGTATAGTACCGATTTCAATTAATTAGTACAGTGATACTTTATTAGTACTGGTATACCGTACAATCCTAGTATGTATGTATGTGTATATGTATGTATACGTATAGACAGTATGTATGTGTATATGTATGTATATGTATGTGTATATGTATGTGTATATGTATGTATACGTATGTATGTATGTATGTGTATATGTACTGTATGTATACATATGTATGTATGTGTATATGTATGAATAGGTATGTACTGTATGTGTGTATGTGTATGTGTATATGTATGTGTACGTACGTATACGTACGTATGTATGTGTATATGTATGAATAGGTGTGTAGTGTATGTGTATATGTATGAATACGTATGTGTATATGTATGTGTACGTACCTATACGTACGTATGTATGTTTGCGTATACGTATGTATGTATGTATGTATGTATGTATGTGTATATGTATGTATGTGTATATGTATGTATACGTACAGTATATATGTATGTATGTATATGTATGTATACGTACAGTATGTATGTATGTATGTATGTCTATATGTATGTATACGTACAGTATGTATGTATGTATGTGTATATGTATGCCGGTAGTTTTTTTCATAATACTGAGCTTGCAGCAGCCAGCGTCATCTCACAAGATCCTCTCGGTGCCGTGAATGTCAATCAAGTGACGAAAGTGACGATTGATGATTGCTAATTCTTCATTTTCTTTGCAGCAACCTTCAGGCTCCATCACATTTAATGAGAAGCGTTGGTTTTCATCCAGTCTCGTCTCGTCTCTGTACATTGCTGCATTCATGTTAGCCTGGTCAGGGAGGTGACCAAGAACCTGATGGTCACTCTGACAGAGCTACAGCATTCCTCTGCGGAGAGAGGAGAACCTTCCAGAAGGTCAACCATCTCTGCAGCAAACCACCATTCAGGCCTATATGGTAGAGTGGCCAGACCGAAGTCATTTCTCGGGAAAAATGTTTGCTAAGACACACTTACAAGACTCTTAGACCATGAGAAACAAAAGGATCTGGTCTGATGAGAATGCCAGGCATCGTGTTTGGAGGAAACCAGGCAACGCTCGTCACCATCCAGGCCAATACGATCCCGACAGTGTAGCATGGGCGTGGCAGCATCATGCTGTGGGGATATTTTTCAGTGGCAGGAACTGGGATTGTGGGAAAGATGATAGCAGCCATGTACAGAGACATCATGGATGAAAACCGCTTCCCATACAACCTGATGGAGCTTAAGAGGTGCTACATGCTTTTTTGCCGTACCAGAATATGATGAAGCGTATGTTGGCTTCACTATAACCACGGCGTAGATGAGGAAAGACCGATGTGTTGTTCCCTTTAATGGGATGTAACATAATGTAACATAATATATCTGATAAGCACTGGGATAGGTTGATTGGCAACACTAAATTGGCCCCATTGGTGTGAGTGTGAATGTTGTCTGTCAATCTGTGTTGGCCCTGCGATGGCTCCAGCACCACCCATGACCCTGAAAGAGACAAGCGGTAGAAAATGGATGGATAGATGGAAAAAGTGATAGCTGTGTATTAGAGATGCGTGGTTTGCGGACACACCCGCGGTGTCCGCGGGTAATCCGCGGGTCGGGCGGATGAATGACGAAAAAAATAGATTTTAAATAGATTCGGGCGGATGGCGGTTGAACCAATTCGGAAATATATATACATAGTAAATGTATAAAGAGAATCCTTCCTATGCGTCCCAGCAACAAGTGCCGCAAGTGAGCGCTCCTTCAGCGCAGCAGGGCGCATTTTAGAGGCCAGGCGCTCTCGCCTGCATGAATCCTGGCACTGTTGATGCCATTTTATTCCTGCATAGTGCTAAAAAAAAAAAGTAAGTAGACATACGGTTGGATATGTTAAACGAATTAGTCTACGTTACCTAGGCTATACCAAATAAGACCATGTCTAACCTATATTGAGTTCGGTCAGCTGAATAATTGTGATGGTTACGTGTTGTTTGGGTGCATTACAATGCAAAGGAATTAAGGCAATTGCGTTGTTTATTGTGTTTTTTTTCTTCTATTGGAGATATACTACTGTGTGTTAATTATTTGGCCTCGCTTTCAAGTGAAGCGCATCTCCGATTGGCTACAATGTAAGGCCATTTAGCCTGCTTTGTTTGTCGTGACCGTCTATTTTCATTATAATTCAATTATTATTATTTATTTTATTTATTTTTGTTTAAATAGGGATGACATACATATGTTGTTGTATAATTTAAGTTTGTGCGCGTGATTGACAGCCTAAGGCTTATAGGCACATTTTGTATTTATTTTTTTATTTCAACTTAAAAACGTATGAGCCTATGCCTATGCCTACAACATAGGCTATGTGTTTATCTTTATTTTCCTGCCTGTCGTTGACAATGGAGATTGTCTGATATTTTGTCATGGCTGCAGATCAATCAATAAAGGTTCATCTTTGTCGCACAATTGTTCACTGTTTCACTGTGCACCCCGCCCTCGTCCCTATTTGAGCACTTTAACGTTAACAAGTTAATATTCATTGAAATAAATTCAGAATTTTTTTTTTTACCTAACGAAAATATAGGCCTTGTCTTTCTAAAACATTTTTTTAAATTCTTAAAAGCATCGTTCTGCTTGCTGCAACTGCGCACACAAAGTGTGAGGAACGCACTCCTGGCAACAATAGTCAACACTTTCTTAATGAAATGACAATAATATTATAATAATGATAAATACCGCCCGGGTTGCGGGCGGTTGTGGTTTTGATAAAATGTTGGTTCGGGTGGATGGCGGGTGGATGACAACTTTCGTGATGCGGTTGCGGATGAAATAATTGCCTATCCGCGCATCTCTACTGTGTATACTTTCCGGATGTACTGTACATAGGAGAGCATTGGCTGCCCCCTGCTCTTCAAAAGGAGGGGATGGTTCAAATTCAGAGACAAAGTTTTGCTGTGTAATAAATAAAACATATCTTATTCAAAATATGTAGCCACTGGCAAAGTAGCATTTTGATGTATTAAATTGAATATAGCCTGCAGCATTAGGACGATCAAGTTAAAAGCTTAATGATGCTCTGCCATCAATCACTATGCTCCAAATTATTCTCATATATATATGTATATGTGTGTATATATATATATATGTGTATATATGTACATGTATGTAACATGTATGTATATTTGTTGTTCCCAACTCATATGGAAACGGGGTTTGTATATATATATATATATATATATATATATATATATATATATATATATATATATATATATATATATATATATATATATATATATATATATATATATATATATATATATGAATATATATATATACATATACATGTATATATACATATATATACATTAACATATATATATATATATATATATATATATATATATATATATATATATATATATATATATATATATATATATATATATATATATATATATATATATATATATATATACAAACCCCGTTTCCATATGAGTTGGGAAATTGTGTTAGATGTAAATATAAACGGAATACAATGATTTGCAAATCCTTTTCAACCCATATTCAATTGAATGCACTACAAAGACAAGATATTTGATGTTCAAACTCATAAACTTTTTTTTTTTTTTCAAATAATAATTAACTTAGAATTTTATGACTGCAACACGTGCCAAAGTAGTTGGGAAAGGGCATGTTCACCACTGTGTTACATGGCCTTTCCTTTTAACAAAACTCAGTAAACGTTTGGGAACTGAGGAGACACATTTTTTAAGCTTCTCAGGTGGAATTCTTTCCCATTCTTGCTTGATGTACAGCTTAAGTTGTTCAACAGTCTGGGGGTCTCCGTTGTGGTATTTTAGGCTTCATAATGCGCCACACATTTTTAATGGGAGACAGGTCTGGACTACAGGCAGGCCAGTCTAGTACCCGCACTCTTTTACTATGAAGCCGCGTTGATGTAACACGTGGCTTGGCATTGTCTTGCTGAAATAAGCAGGGGCGTCCATGGTAACGTTGCTTAGATGGCAACATATGTTGCTCCAAAACCTGTATGTACCTTTCAGCATTAATGGCGCCTTCACAGATGTGTAAGTTACCCATGTCTTGGGCACTAATACACCCCCATACCCTCACAAATGCTGGCTTTTCAACTTTGCTCCTATAAAAATCCGGATGGTTCTTTTCCTCTTTGGTCCGGAGGACACGACGTCCACAGTTTCCAAAAATTATTTGAAATGTGGACTCGTCAGATGGTACTGTGGGTGGGACAATGCTGGGTGCTGCAGAGAGTACTGACAGAGGCAGAGGCAGAACTAAGCGGAGCAGCTTGTTAAGACTTTAGTTTAGGCGGTGGCTCTTTGTTGTGTTTGCAAATCATTGTATTCCGTTTATATTTACATCCAACACAATTTCCCAACTCATATGGAAACGGGGTTTGTATATATATATATGTATATATATATTAGGGCTGCAACAACTAATCGATTAAATCGATTAAAATCGATTATTAAAATTGTTGCCGATTAATTTAGTCATCGATTCGTTGGATCTATGCTATGCGCATGCGCAGAGTTTTTGTTTTGTTTAGTTTTTTTAATTACGTTTTTAGTTGCTCAAAGCTGTAAAAGTTAGTTCCCTCAGTCAGTGTAAAGTTCCCTCAGTCAGTGTAAAGGTTGTACACACTTCAAAGAGAATTGTTTTGCTCTTAATAAAAAACAGCATTGACAGATTTGAATGTCAAGAGCAAATCAAAAGGCATGCAAAATGGATGTGTCATCTAGCGCTTTGCTACTGTTTTGGTCTAATGATAATTACAAATAAAGAAACATTGTGGTTTTATTACTGAAAACTGCTAGCATACCTATTCATCTTAAGCACATTACATCTATTGTGTCGTACAAATAGCCCTGAATTTTTATTTATTTATCCTTCATCTGCTTTATGGTGTCTCTCAAATGAATCAATTCCATCTAACATATTTTACTTTTTTTCCATCCTCAGTACAACGAAAACCACCGTGACTTGAATGCCAAAGCTGCTTGGCAGTTGGGCTACACAGGTAAAGGGGTGGTTGTGTCCATCCTGGATGATGGAATAGAGAAGAACCATCCTGACCTGATGCAGAACTATGTAAGTATAAATCCTAAAAGTGTCAATACAGAAACAGGGATGTTGTCTAGTCTGATACAGTAACATATTTTGGTTTCCCTGTGTTGAGATGAAATCCTTCGACTGCCTTAGGTGTGCAGATTTATTCTCACGTTTTACATAAATACTAGTGCTGTCAAAAAATGAAAGGTGCTTTTTGCAATTTAACATTTTTCAAAGCAAAACATTTAACACCACTTATGTTACCATTAGTGGTTTAATAGAACACAATTGTTTGACAATTGTTTTTATTTTTCAAAATTATAAAGTCTATGTAATAAATGTATTCACGGGCCCGAATAAAATTATTGGTGTTTACAGCTGTCACTCACCCTGTCTCGTCAACATGTACACACAGGCAGCGTGTGCACACATGCAAAAGCAGTCCAGGAGAAGCAATGAATATTGCAGTCATTTTGTTATTATGATAGAATATACATTCAGTGACAATGATAATGTCAACATTAGCTGTCCAAATTGCTATTATTAGCTAACAACACCGAAAGCTAATGTGCGTGTATGTGTTACGCAAGTACGTAATTACGTCATTATGTACCAAAAGCCATAAGAGGGCGTGATGTACTCTATAAAATACATTGAAAAGTTGGGGCCTTTGAGGCATCTGTGTAAATGTTGCAAACAGCCCTTTGTTTGTTTTAATCAGAATGATTACAGAGATGTTGTGGATTGATTGGGATTAGGGATGTTCGATAATGGCTTTTTTGCCGATATCCGATATTCCGATATTGTCCAACTCTTAATTACCGATACCAATATCAACCGATACCGATATATACAGTCGTGGAATTAACACATTATTATGCCTAATTTGGACAACCAGGTATGGTGAAGATAAGGTCCTTTTTTAAAAAAATTATAAAATAAAATAAATTAAAAACATTTTCTTGAATAAAAAAGAAAGTAAAACAATAATAAAAACAGTTACATAGAAACTAGTAATTAATGAAAATTAGTAAAATTAACTGTTAAAGGTTAGTACTATTAGTGGACCAGCAGCACGCACAATCATGTGTGCTTACGGACTGTATCCTTGCAGACTGTATTGATATATATTGATTGAGATTGAGAAACAACCCTTTTGTGTGAATGAGTGTAAATGGGGGAGGGAGTTTTTTTGGGTTGGTGCACTAATTGTTAGTGTATCTTGTGTTTTTTAAGTTGATTTAATAAAAAATAAAAAAATAAAAATAAAAAAACGATACCGATAATTTCCGATATTACATTTTAAAGCATTTATGGGCCGATAATATCGGCAGGCCGTTATTATCGGACATCTCTTATTGTGATTAATAGTTTGGCAAATAGACTCAAGAAAAAGGGAATAATATGCATTTAACATGTTTAAAAAACACCTTTATTACCCTTGTGCAACCCTATGACCCAAAACTCTGTTATGTAATGAGATTGATCAGTATACAGGTTAGCGATCAAAGATTTTGCCAGGGAAACATATTTTTTTTTCATTTAATTTCATTGTGTTGATTGCAACGTTGTTAAACTAGGATATAGTTTAGTTTAGTTTAGTCTTTATTTGAAGGGACAATGCACAGAAACATTAAGCTCAATGACAGATATGTTCTGTACCAGATTATAGCTAAATAGCTAATTTCCATCTGCAGTCCCTGGCTACCTAAATTAAAGGGATACAAAAATCATGCAATACAATTATGACAATAAAACATACTATAGCATGTTTTTAAATTAAGAAAAGTCATAAAATGCCCTTTCATGTACACATACTTAATATACAATACAACCACACCTCATTTACATCATCACACAAAGACAATACATGCTTTTGTTCACATCTGTCATCATTTGTAAAAACAACCATGATTTTAACAGACACACCTCACAATTTACAATAAAAATGCTCTCATGGATAAATATAATACACATTAGGTTGATGTGTCAAACATAATGCCCACCTTTGTGACCGTGTAAACAGCTTTGATAGCTCCAAAGCCACCTTTTAACTTCAATTGTGAATGAAGAGTAATCTGTTAGACTTTTCAAGTTTGTTGTGAGGTCGCTCCATTCCTTTATGGCTTTATATGAAAAGGCTGATTGTGCAAAAGAGGTTTTACATCTGGGTATGCTACACTGCCCCCTGGTGGAGGCTCGTGTGTTTCTAGTTGTCACAGCAGATGTAAACTGGACAAAGTGCTTAAGTGGCGCTGGTGCAGTGTTATTTAGGATTCCATGGGCCATTCGTATTGATGCTAATCTTTGAATGTTAGCTAAATTTAACAATCTATATTTTTGGAGGACTAAACAGTGATGGTGGTGTTGTGGTTTTCGGTCAAGGATTTTGAGGGATTGTTTGTGCAAAGTTTCCAATGGCCTCAGTGTCATTTTGCTTGCCTGCGACCAACATGTTATACAATAATAAAAACGAGACATAATCATTGCATTAAAATAAGTTTGAGCTGCCTCCAGTGTTAATTAATTCCTGATACATTTGAACGTTTTTATGTTGTATTTAAGACTCTGGCACATCTGTTTGATATGTTTTTTAAAGCCAAGTGTTGGCTCTAAAATGACACCCAGGTAACGATATTCACTAACATGTTGTATTATTTTCTTATTAACCGTTATATTTGGAAAGGATGACATTTTATATTTGTTTACAAAATACATTGTTGCAGTTTTCTTAATGTTTAATGTAAGACAAGAGTCATGTAGCCATCTTGCCACCTTCTCCATGGCTGCTGTAAGTTTTCTGGCAACCGTTTCAGCGTCCTTTCCCCAGGTACAAATAACCGTGTCATCTGCATACATCTGGATATTTACATCCTCACATACAGATGGCAGGTCGTTTATATACAAGGAGAAAAGAAGAGGGCCGATATTAGAGCCTTGTGGCAGGCCAATATCAGTAGCAGTGAAACTGGATGTTGTGTTATCAATACAGACACATTGGGTCCGACCAGATAGATATGACATAATAAAAGCCAGAGTATCTGTCGACAGTTTAAAATATGTTAATTTTGTAAGTAACGTGGGGTGACTGACTGTATCGAATGCCTTGTGGAGGTCTAAGAATATTGCTCCAACTACACCTTCATTATCAAGGTTTTGTTTGATTGTTTCTAATAGAAGGCAACATGTAGTTTCGGTCGAGTGATTTGCCCGAAACCCAAACTGCATGGGATGTAGGAGGTCTTCATAGTCCAAATGTTCTGTGAGTTGCTCAACGATCACTTTTTCTATTGCTTTGGATATAACGGGGAGAAAGCTAATTGGTCTGTAATTATTGATGTCTTGTTTATTTCCTGCTTTATGGATTGGGATGATAGTGGCAGTTTTCAACGTGGTAGGGAAAGTGTTTTCTGTTATTGATTTATTTATCAATGTTGTTATAGGAGCAGTAAGACTATCTTTATACATTTTTAGGAAGAACGTGTCCAGACCGTATTTATCTCTAGATCGTGAGTTTGATAATGCAGAGAGGATTTTGTTTACCTTTGTTTCATTTGTTAATTCTAAACTTAGTCCATCCTGAATAAATGGCAATTCTTTGCACTGATTTTGAGGGAATTTTTTATTCAGGGTTTGTACAGACTGAATGGAATGTTCATTAAAATGATTACTTATGTCCAGACTGTCTGTGATAGTAGTGACATTGATATTTAATGTTATAGTGTTGTTTCTTGTTTGCTCTCTTCCAGTGAGTGTGTCAATGGTTTTCCATAACTGTCTAATGTTCCCTTTTGCAGCTTTATATACAAATAAAGTACACATACTTTTTCTTAAACCAACACTAACTAACTTTTCAACCTTCATGAAATGTTTTCATAACTTTTGGGATGATACATCGATTTACAAATAGTTGAATGACACCTCTGTCATGGCCTGAGCGTTTCTGTATCGCTTTTACTGGCACTTAACAACATCGAGGAGGGTGGCAAGAACTTTGCCACACAAAAAAACTACAAATGTGCTAATTGCTAATCGGAAATAAATAGCCACCAGCTTGATAGTTCGCAGTTCAAAAGTTTGAACTCCCGCTCCGTGTATGTATGTGTGTGTTTGAGTGTATATATATATATATATATATATATATATATATATATATATATATATATATATATATATATATATATATATATATATATATATATATATATGTATATATGTATATATATATATATGTATATATGTATATATGTATATATGTATATATGTATATATATATATATATGTATATATGTATATATGTATATATGTATATATATATATATATATATATATATATATATATATATATATAAGGGCTGTGAATCTTTGGGTGTCCCACGATTCGATTCAAAATCGATTCTTGGGGTTACAATTCGATTCAAATTCGATTTTTTCTTTCAATTCAACACGATTCTCGATTCAAAAACGATTTCTTAATTTTATTTTATTTTTAAAAAATTTTTGAATGAAAACAATACACAACAATACCATAATAATGCAATACAATTTCAAAACCAAACCCGACCCAGCAACATTCAGAATAGCAATAAACAGAGCAATTGAGGAGACACAAACATGACAAGGAACAATCTAAAAGTAGTGAAACAAAAATTAATATTATCAACAAAAGTATCAATATTAGTAACAATTTCAACATAGCAGTGATTAAAAATCCCTCATTGATATTATCATTACAAACATTAATAAAAAAAATAAAAAAAAAATAAAAGAACAATAGTGTCACAGTGGCTTACACTTGCATTGCATCTCATAAACTTGACAACACACTGTGTCCAATATTTTCCACAATGATATAATAAGTCATATTTTGGTTCATTTAATAGTTAAAACTAATTTAAATAATGGATCCCATATTCCAATATATGACTCATTATTATCTAAACTAAATGCAGTTTTTTCTACTGATATCATCTCCATAGCTTGTGTGTACCAGTCAGTATGAGTTGGACTATCAACATCTATCCATTTTTTAAATATTACCCTTTTTGTTATTATGCATATTGAAAAAAATGCATTTTTACTCTTTGATGACACGTTACTAAATTGATGGAGATCCCCAAGAATACAAGTTTGCAGTGTCATTGGGATATTTATATTAAGGACTGTGATTGCTTCTTTTGTTGTTTTCAACCATAACTCTTTTATTCTCTGACATTCCCACAATAAATTAACAAGAGTTGCCTCGGCTGCCCGACACTTCATAGATAACTTGCTATCTACTACACCAATTTTAAACAGCTGAGTAGATGTAAAATACAATCTATTCAATATCTTAAATTGAGTCAACTTATCTTTAATGCTTCTAAAGGGCTTATTGGCATTTTTCCAAATATCATTCCATGATATGTCTCTTTCATCTAAACTGTTTAAGTCCATCATCCATTTCCGAACACATGCATCATTTGCATTTCTAGTGTGGTGTTCATTTATTATTCCATAAAATAGTTTAATTAATTTCTTAAATGTATCTTGATTAAAAAGTGCATCTTCCAGTTCATGGCTATTTAAAGACATACTTTCAGAGGATATGCATTTATTTACAGCGTGTTTTAAAGAGATAACATTTAAAAAAATATTTCTGGCTACAGTATATTGATCAACTAAATCATTGAACGGTTTAAAATAGTTTTTATTAATAATATGATGAGGTTTAGTAATACCTCTGTCTTTCCATGTTGTCCATTTAACCACATTTTTATTAATTATGATATAAGGATTGTACCAAAGCGGTTGATTAACAGATGTTTTTGACTCGATTCCTAGTATTTTCTGACACAGTTTTATCAATCAATCAATCAATCAATCACTGTTTATTTATATAGCCCTAAATCACAAGTGTCTCAAAGGGCTGCACAAGCCACAACGACATCCTCGGTACAGAGCCCACATACGGGCAAGGAAAAACTCACCCCAGTGGGACGTCGATGTGAATGACTATGAGAAACCTCTCCCTCTAGGGGAGACCGAAAGCAATGGATGTCGAGTGGGTCTGACATAATATTGTGAAAGTCCAGTCCACAGTGGATCCAACACATCAGCGAGAGTCCAGTCCATAGTGGGGCCAGCAGGAAACCGTCCCGAGCGGAGACGGGTCAGCAGCTCAGAGATGTCCCCAACCGATGCACAGGCTAGCAGTCCACCCGGGGTCCCGACTCTGGACAGCAAGCACTTCATCCATGGCCACCGGATCTGTGCAACCCCGCCTCCAAGGAAGAGGGGAGCAGAGGAGAGAAGAAAAGAAACGGCAGATCAACTGGTCTAAAAAGGGGGTCTATTTAAAGGCTAGAGTATACAAATGAGTTTTAAGATGGGACTTAAATGCTTCTACTGAGGTAGCATCTCTAACTTTTACCGGGAGGGCATTCCATAGTACAATCGGCGAGATAGGCTGGAGCTAAACCATGTAGTATTTTATACGTAAGTAGTAAAACCTTAAAGTCGCATCTTAAGTGCACCGGAAGCCAGTGCAGGTGAGCCAGTATAGGCATAATATGATCAAACTTTCTTGTTTTTTTCAAAAGTCTAGCAGCCGCATTTTGTACCAACTGTAATCTTTTAATGCTAGACATAGGGAGACCCGACAATAATACGTTACAGTAATCGAGACGAGACGTAACGAACGCATGAATAATGATCTCAGCGTCGCTAGTGGACAAGATGGACCGAATTTTAGCGATATTACGGAGATGAAAGAAGGCCGTTTTAGTAACACTCTTAATGTGTGACTCAAACGAGAGAGTTGGGTCGAAGATAATACCCAAATTCTTTACCGAGTCGCCTTGTGTAATTGTTTGGTTGTCAAATGTTAAGGTGGTATTATTAAATAGATGTCGGTGTCTAGCAGGACCGATAATCAGCATTTCCGTTTTCTTAGCGTTGAGTTGCAAAAAGTTAGCGGACATCCATTGTTTAATTTCATTAAGACACGCCTCCAGCTGACTACAATCCGGCGTGTTGGTCAGCTTTAGGGGCATGTAGAGTTGGGTGTCATCAGCATAACAGTGAAAGCTAACACCGTATTTGCGTATGATGTCACCCAGCGGCAGCATGTAAATACTAAAGAGTGCAGGGCCAAGAACCGAACCCTGGGGGACTCCGCACGTTACCTTGACATAGTCCGAGGTCACATTGTTATGGGAGACGCACTGCATCCTGTCAGTAAGATAAGAGTTAAACCACGACAATGCTAAGTCTGACATACCAACACGTGTTTTGATACGCTCTAATAAAATATTATGATCGACGGTATCGAAAGCGGCGCTAAGATCAAGAAGCAGCAACATAGATGACGCATCAGAATCCATCGTTAGCAGTAGAGCATTAGTCACTTTTGCGAGGACTGTCTCCGTAGAGTGATTTGTCCTGAAACCGGATTGAAAAGGTTCACAGAGATTGTTAGTCACTAAGTGTTCATTTAGCTGCTGTGCAACAATTTTTTCGAGAATTTTCGAAATTTTAGAATGTTAAAGGCCTACTGAAATGAATTTTTTTTATTTAAACGGGGATAGCAGATCTATTCTATGTGTCATACTTGATCATTTCGCGATATTGCCATATTTTTGCTGAAAGGATTTAGTATAGAACAACGACGATAAAGATTGCAACTTTTGGTATCTGATAAAAAAAAAGGCTTGCACCTACCGGAAGTAGCGTGACGTAGTCAGTTGAACATATACGCAAAGTTCCCTATTGTTTACAATGATGGCCGCATGAAGTGAGAGAGATTCGGACCGAGAAAGCGACAATTTCCCCATTAATTTGAGCGAGGATGAAAGATTTGTGGATGAGTAAAGTGCAAGTGAAGGACTAGTGGGGAGTTGAAGCTATTCAGATAGGGAAGATGCTGTGAGAGCCGAGGGTGACCTGATATTCAGCTGGGAATGACTACAACAGTAAATAAACACAAGACATATATATACTCTATTAGCCACAACACAACCAGGCTTATATTTAATATGCCACAAATTAATCCTGCATAAAAACACCTGCGTGTTTGTTATGCTAGCTCCTAGCTCCTCTGCTAGCTCCTAGCTCCATAGAACACGCCAATACAATTCAAACACCTGATCAACACACACAATCACTCAGCCCAAAAGACAGTTTACCTAACCCAAGGTTCATAAAGCTTATATATTTTTAAAAAGTTACGTACGTGACGCGCACATACGGTCAAGTTATCGAATGTTTAGCAGCCAAGGCTGCATACTCACGGTACCTGATATTCAGCTGGGAATGACTACAACAGTAAATAAACACAAGACATATATATACTCTATTAGCCACAACACAACCAGGCTTATATTTAATATGCCACAAATTAATCCTGCATAATAACACCTGCGTGTTTGTTATGCTAGCTCCTAGCTCCTCTGCTAGCTCCTAGCTCCATAGAACACGCCAATACAATTCAAACACCTGATCAACACACACAATCACTCAGCCCAAAAGACCGTTCACCTAACCCAAGGTTCATAAAGCTTATATATTTTTAAAAAGTTACGTACGTGACGCGCACTTACGGTACGGTACGTGTTATGCTAGCTCCTAGCTCCTCTGCTAGCTCCTAGCTCCATAGAACACGCCAATACAATTCAAACACATGATCAACACACACAATCACTCAGCCCAAAAGACCGTTCACCTAACCCAAGGTTCATAAAGCTTATATATTTTAAAAAAGTTACGTACATACGCAAAAAAAAGCCAAAGCTGCATACTCACAGTAGCACGTCTGCGTCTTTGTCATCCAAATCAAAGTAATCCTGGTAAGAGTCTGTGTTGTCCCAGTTCCCTACAGGCGTCTGTGTATCCAAATCAAAAGTCCTCCTGGTTAGAGTCTCTGTTATCCGAGTTCTTCCATCTTGACTGCATCTTTCGGGAATGTAAACAAAGAAGCGCCGGCTGTGTACTGTTGTGGCTGACTACGTTCGAAAAATACGTCCATTTCGCACCGACAACTTTCTTCTTTGCTTGCTTGGCTTCCTTCTCCATAATGCAATGAACATGATTGAAACAGATTCACGAACACAGATGTCCAGAATACTGTGGAATTATGAAATGAAAACAGAGCTTTTTCCTATCGGCTTCAATGTGGAAGGCATACCCGTGTTCGCCGGGCTACGTCACGCGCATACGTCATCCGCAGAGGCGTTTCGAACCGGAAGTTTAGCGGCAAATTTAAAATGTCACTTTATAAGTTAACCCGGCCGTATTGGCATGTGTTATAATGTTAAGATTTCATCATTGATATATAAACTATCAGACTGCGTGGTCGGTAGTAGTGGGTTTCAGTAGGCCTTTAAAGGTGGCTTCTATTGGGCTCTGCCTCAATTCATTAGGTATTTTTTTTAATATAATATAAACTCCCCACATCAATGTCCAAATTCATTAACATATTTTTTTTCTATGTTGATCCAGTCTTTATCTGCAGAAGAATGAAATAAGTGGCTTGCTTGTTCACAACCGAAGGAGATATAATAATGTAAAAAGTTTGGTAATTGTAGTCCTCCTTTATCTTGTGTACAAGACAACCTTAAGTATGAACAACTGGCCTTCTTTCCACACCATATAAAATGTGATATCATTGTATGTATTTTCTTAAACCAACTTTTATTAATTAGGACAGGCATCATTTTCAGTATATAATTAACTGCTGGCAGTATACTCATTTTTACTCTGTTCACCCGACCCCAAAGTGATATTTGGAGACGTGACCAGCGTTCCATTTTGGATTCTATCTTATTTTTTAAATGTTTAAAATTTAGATCTCTGCTTGTATAAAGGTTTGGTGTAATGTGTAGTCCTAGATATATGATTTCTGCCTCTTTCCATTTAATTTTGGAGTTCTGAACTTGGGATTTCTTGCAGTGTTTATTAAGTGGTAATATTTCACATTTGTCCCAATTGACTTTATACCCTGATAAACAGCCATATTCAGTGATCACATTATTGATATAGTGAAGAGAGGAGTTAACATGTTAACAGGTAGAGAATTATGTCGTCACAATGCATCGATAGCTTATTATACTGAGAGCCAATTTTTATACCATGAATATTATTTGCACTTCTTATTTTTGCAGCTAAGGGTTCAATAACCAAATTAAATAATAATCCAGATGCAGGACATCCCTGTTTTACTCCTCTTTTTAACGAAAAAGGTTCTGAAATATAATTATTGGTTTTGACTGATGCCATGGGCCTTGTATAAAGCATCTTAATCCATTGTATATAATTATCTCCAAATCCAAATTTACGTAATGTGTTTGTGTTGTTTTAACTTCATTTAA